>NW_017308133.1:131216-148019 GCF_000935625.1 Nanorana parkeri | reverse complement strand
GCCGTATCGGGCAGCTCCTGGGAAGGACAGGTGCTGCGTGTGATTAGTACACAGCCCCCATTCTTCTCTATGGGACTACACGGCCGTACGCCGCCCTGCGCTCACCGGTCCTGCACGTTGGTGCGTGTAAGCGTACCCGTCTGCTGACAGGATGGATCCTGTCTGCGTCCGAGCCAGGAAACATGCACCCATATAGACGTGCAGGGCGGGTGAGCGTAGGGGGGTGTGCGTCTGCATACTCCTATAGAGAATGACAGGGGCTGCGTACTAATCACACGCAGCACCTGTCCTTCCCGTACCCACCTGGGAGCTACCACAGAGCCACCACTAATTATTATGGATCCCGCACTGACCAGCAGAGAGCCCGCACTGATCACCTGACAGTCTGCATTGGCCACCTGAGAGGCTAATTAGGGAGCCGCCTCTGCTGCACCCACACGCACCTGTGAAACTCTCTGGACCCCTGGTGAGAGCCCGCATAACCCTACTGAGACACTGGTGACATCTGGCGGCGAACCCAGAGCTTCATATTATTCTGCATTGCTGTAATATGTATTGCTGGGCTTTGTAGTCCTCTATTGCTGATGCTATTCTGCATTTTTGTATAATTGTATTGCTGGGATTTGTAGTCCTCTATTGCTGATGCTATTCTACATTGCTGTATAATGGTATTGCTGGGATTTGTAGTCATCTATTGCTGATGCTATTCTGCATTGCTGTATAATGTATTGCTGGGATTTGTAGTCCTCTATAGCTGATGGTATTCTGCATTGTTGTGTAATCAGGGGTGTGGAATTTTTTTTAAAAAACGACTTGTCCAAGGGCTAAAGCGGGGGCCGAATCTACTTGCCCTTCATGACAATCTACTTGTCCCAATACAAAAAAAATAGTTTTAATCAAAACTAGGGATGCACCAATGCCGGTTTTTCTGTATCAAGTACGAGTACCGATAATTCGCTTTTGGTACTCGCCGATACTGAATACCAATACCGGTGCTTCCACTGGCATGGAGCAGGCTTCCCGGGTAATCAGGAAGCCGGCAGCGGGTAATGACATGCCAACCGGCTTCCTGATTGCCAGGGAAGCCGGCTGCATGTTGTTTGGCCGGCTTAATTGTGGTTGGCCGGGAAACAGTCTTAAATAAAATATTAACCATTCTGTAAGTAAAACTTAATTTTCTGGCAGTGCCCCTCCCAAGAATAGACTCTGGATCCGCCCCTGCTGTCATGGGGCCCATGTAATAATACGTATACCAAATGTATATCTCGCTACTCACAATTATTATGTCTAGGTTCACCAACACATGCAAAGGGGGCTGGATAATCCATTCTTTCAGACTATTGGCTCTTGTGACTACATTGTGTTATGGTTGTTCCTTACTTCTGCCTGCACACTTGTGAAATTTCCAGCCAAAGGTTCACAATTTGCCAACTTCACGAATTCCAATTTACAGGAAGCAGACCGCTCCATATACATTAGAGGTATCCAATCACACTCCAAACTGACGTATCCTAACGTGTAGATTAAGTGGGTGATGAAATGGCCAACGGGTGGAGCAGTGAGACTAAAGGAGATAATGAGGTCACCAGCGCACCAAGGTCCACTTTATCGATCAGTCTTTTATTGACATTTAGATAAACATGGTGTCACAAGCAAACGCAATGTTTCGGGACCACATGCGGCCCCTTATGAGGCAAAACCATGTGACCGAATGTGGTTCTGAAATGTTGCGTTTGCATTTTGATAAAGTGGACCTTGGTGTGCTGGTGGCCTCATTATCTTTTTTAGCTCCAAATGCCAAGCAGTTCTTGCTGAACTAGACATATCTGTAAATCAGCCACCATGAACAACGCCATACAATTCACATTGTAAAATCTGCTCCAGTCTGCTCTACGATGCACCTTCCTTCTTATTTTATTTCAAGCTGATTTATAGTTATCTTTCTTAAGGACAGAAAGAGCAGCTCTTCATAGGATTAGACAGACTATGACTAATGTGAGGTACCTGTATAAAAGACCATGACTGTGCTGTTAGTCAGTTGTAAAAATATCACACAATTCATAGTCCTGGTTAATATTCGTATTAATGTGAAATTAGGATCACATAGTTAAAGGAGAACTATGAGGTGAGTGCTTTTCACTCACCTCATAGTTCTAGCCGACCTGTGATAATGAGACTGTCACAGGTCGGCTCAGTAGATCGGGAGGTGAGCGAACACATACCGGCGTTCGCTCACCTCTCGATCCTGCCACAGCTCTCTGCCGTGACAGGGGAGGGGCTGGATTCTCCCCGCTCCGAGCTGCCATCGCTGACGGGCGGAACGGGCGAGGGGGGGGGCGGGTACAGCTGGCTCTGCCTCTAGATAGGCAGAGCCGGCTGTCACTCGTGCAGCTGGGCGGATCCAGACATAATTGTCGGGGTCCGCTTCAGCTGTGGCGTCTCAGTATACCGCAAGCTGTAGCTCGCAGTATATTGAGCTTAGGGTGACAGGAGGACGCTAGTTTGTGTCTTCCCGTTACCCTAAGGAGAACTATGGGGAAAAGCCTTGACCCCATAGTTCTCCTTTAATTTTCTCTAAGCCATTATCTTGGTATTGTATACTCGGTTATTATACTGACATCTTGTGGTCGTTTTGGGATATTGCACCATGTTTTTTCTGTGTTCCCTCCCATCTGCATTGCATGCTTGGAAATATTACCATCTCTGACCTTCAAATACCGTCTGTTCATTCATCTGATGTATCCTGTTGTCTGCTGTAACCTACTGCAAGCAATAAAGCATTCTAGCTTGGAAACATTATCATCCTTGACCTTCAAATACCATCTGTTCACTCATCTACTGCATCTTGTTGTCTGCTGTAACCTGCTGCAAACAATAAAGCACTTGGTGGAGAAAAAGGTATTTGGTGAGTTCAGCTATCTGATAAGGATTGTCCGCAGTGATTATATCTGCTTATACAGGCCAGGCATAAAGGTCTCAGCAAGGCTTAAATCGCTAATACAACAATCAGAGTCAGAATAATGACCACTAAATCTTAATGCACCTTCCTTTGTTCCTGGCTGTGTGGCACATCAACCTTCTGTCACTCTGTATCAATGCCTCTAGTATCTCAGACTTGAGCCTGAATTCACACATCCAGCTGTTTTACTTTAGTGTTTTATTGCAGAAAAACGTATTACCGGAAGTTCTTTCCCTTGTTATTACTCTCAATAATTGTCCATCCTGCAATTCTGACTCACATGTCCCATTTTTACAACAATAAGGACTCATTATCAGGTAGTTACCGCTACATCATAAATGCCTGTTTCTTGAGATACAATAAATATATCTTTATACAGTATGATAAATGAGAATCCCAAGGACATGATCTAAGCAGTTACTCTGACTATTCCCATCCTGCGTCATGTTGGATCCTTCAACTGTTTTTTTATTGATTATTTTCCTATGTGGCCCTTAATTCTTTTATAATTCCTTTGGTGTATCTAATGAAATGTGTCATAGCCAATAACTTGACACAGAGAAAGTTAAAAAAAGAACAGAGGTTTGGTTAAAGTGACATTAAACCCTCAGATTTTTTAACATAAACCAATACTGTAATGTGTGCCTTACTGTAATCCATGGTAGTTTCCCTTCTCTTTGCTGCTCTTCCTTTTAAATCTGCATCTCTTCTCATGCTGGGCAGAACTTCTGTTTTGCAGCAGACTGTCTTGTCTCTGGAATGGCTACATGGTGTCTGTGTATAGGTTTGCAACCTGAGCCAGCACTACAGGAAGAGGCTCAGCTGCAAAGGGAAGTTCTCCCCCAGCATGAGAAGACATGAGGATTTAAAAGGAAGAGCAGCAAAGAGAAGGGAAACAACCATGGATTACAGTAAGGCACACATTACAGTATTGGTTTATGTTAAAAAATCTGAGGGTTTAATGTCACTTTAAGATAAAAAAACTCAAAAGTTTAGATGAAAAATAGTTGCGTTCATTTGTACTTCATTGTCGACTTTAGGGTACATTAAAGTGACATTAAGGGCAAACGTCCCCCCCCCCCTCCTGCTAATGTAAGGACTTACCTTAAATGATGCCTCTTAATCTGATCTTCTTCTTTCCTGTCCTTTTCAGCTGTCCCTCCAGCGCTGGTGCGGCTCTCCGATCCAGCGCTGACTCCTCTGTCCTCTTCTCTCATGTCCCACGGTGTCTGCATGCGGGTGCACGCTGCTCCATAGACTTACCTTGTGTCTCTCCTCGTCTCCCGGCCGAACATCTGAACTGCACATGCGCCCGCCCCAAGATTCTTTGCGGCCACCCGAGAAATGTTCAGATGTTCGTACGGGAGCGCGCAGCGGAGACACAGGTAAGTATTAACCCTTTGAAAAAGTTTTTTTAATCGTTTTGCATATATCTACTGCTTGCTAGCAGTAGATATATGCAAAAACATGTGAGGGTTTAATAACTTTTTATATTGGGGGCTTTGGGGCTGGATTTTTCTTAGCACTTTAAGGCAAACTAAAACAGCAATAACAGAATAATAAGAAACAAAAATGTGTTACTAAACTTAATACATTATAAGTTACAGGGAGACCACGGATGCCGTTATCATGCTGCATGTTAGTTAAAGTGCGCTTTTCAATCCCAATGGGTGGAAATGTGACTAAAGGCGATGTTATTATTACTCACTGTGTAAAGCTGAGTAATAAAGAAGAAATCCTTTAATCTGTTCTACTGTCATAGAATAGAACCGAAACCGTAAATGCTTCTACAAACTCTGCTGAGTTTAAAAGAAAACTTCAACAGGAATGTGGAGGCTCCTGCTCAGTTCTTTTTCTTAAGGGAAATGTATAATGGATTTGCATACATATTATTTCTTTATTTATTATGTTCATAATTTTAAAAAATAATAATGTGAAGGTGGCTGAAGGTGAGATTTAAACTGAAAATGCGTCAGGGTAAGGCATCCACATTTATTTCTCCTGCAGTACTTATTCTGTTTTCCATGAAGGTGATGGGTAGATCTCAGAAATCATTTATGAAGCTGCCTTAATTAAGTCAGTGTTGGAGGAACCTGAAGAAGTGTACATAGAAAGTAGGCATAAATTAAAACTGGCCAGGAGCTGCCCACCCACTCACATGCAGAAGGAAAGATAACCATAGGAGGCGATTGCAGTGAAGACAGAACTTCATAAATTACAATTACTCGAAACATGCAAATGATTTATGTGCAAAAACAGATTTCTTTAATCTTCAAATAAAAAGGTTAACATAATTTTTGGAAATATTATTTATAGATAGGTATTTTATGATGCAGACAGACAGATTTTATTTATAGGTTCATGATAGATAGATAGATAGATAGATAGATAGATAGATAGATAGATAGATAGATAGATAGATAGATAGGCAGACAGGCAATAGAGTGAAAAAAGATAGATAGATAGATTTTGAAGCCTTATATCAAATGTATTGGCCATAAAAAGTGTATGGGGATCCGGGTACTGCCCTGGGGGACATGTATCAATGAAAAAAACACTTTTAAAAAATACAATTTTTAAAAGGGCAGTGATTTAACATCACTTAAAATGAAACATTAAAAATGAAAAATTCCTTTAAATATGGTGCCTGGGGGGTCCCCTTTCACTGCCTGTAAAGTGGTGCATCTGTATGATGTATAGAACCTGCTGAAGCACAAATTACATTTATAAAGAATAAAATGACATTTAAATTGCCGGTAAATGTGTATTGGTAATTTAGTGATTTTTTGGGATAAATGATGGTGCCTCTTTTGCAGGCTTTGGATGAAACTAACAACAGGTGCTTTAAAATTGGGCCTTTGGTGCCAGCTAGTGCCTTCACATATATATAGAACTCTATAAAGATATAGATAGATCGATAGATAGATAGATAGATAGATAGATAGATAGATAGATAGATAGATAGATAGACATAAATAAACATAAATATGGTTGCATCCATGTGCATATGTTCATTCTGTAAGTAATATATACAAATTTCTCTTAAAGTGACATTAAAGTATAATTTTTTCCCCTCTCCCCAATGTTAGTGTAAATGATGTCTCTTAATCCGATCTTCTTTTTCTTTCCTGTTGTTTTCAGCTGTCCCTCCAGTGCTGGCTCCTCTGTCCTTGCTGGCACTTCCTGCCCCATAGTGTCTGTATGCGGGTGCACGCTGTCCATAGACTTACCTTGTGTCTCTCCTCGTCTCCTGGCCGAAAATCTGAACTGCGTATGCACCCGCCCCAAGATCCTTTGCGGCCGCCCAAGATTTTTCAGATTTTCGGACGGGGGCGCGCGGCGAAGACACATTGCATATATCTACTGCTTGCTAGCAGTAGAATTATGCAAGAATTATGCAAAAAACAAATGTAGGGTTTAATAACCCTTTAAAGTTACCCTGTCCACACTGTGTATAAGCTTTTGCGCTGGTTCGTGTGTTGAAAAAGCACTACCTCACTGCTCTCCAAATGTTGCATGTATTCCACACTATAGAAAATCCACCCCCCTGACGCTCAGAAAGCATGAGCTGTCAGGAGGAACCACTGCATGCAGCGAGTATAAGAGGTGTTCAAAGCTACGGCTGGGTCGAATACCTGTTATCACACTGCACACATTGGTTCCTCCTGACAACTCGTACTTTCTGAGTTGGAGGAGGTCGAATACTTGAAGTGGCTAGGGAGCTGCAAAGTGGCATCTTTTTATCATATCGACCTCCAGAAAGATAAGTACATTATATACAGGTTGCCTTCTGTTTAGAAATTGTATTGCAGCTGTAATGCCTCCCTTATATTGTAAAGGGCTGTGCAAACTGTTAGCGCTATATAAATCCTGTATAATAATAATAAAATGACCCCACTGTGACAGGGTAACTTTAAGAATAGACAATTTGCAAGCAAAATTCTGTATTAAGAAAATGAAATGAAAAGCAAATACAAAAATATTTCTGCGCTGGCAGTGTTGCGTGCACAGAATTTGAGCAAAACAATACATTATGAAAACAGTGCTTCTTTGTACTAAAGAAGATGTCACATTTCCATTTTTATACCTTTGTGCACGGGGCACATGACAGATTAGCCTGGAGAGGGAAATACTGAATTGTAAAAAAAAATGGCTAAAGCAAAACCTTCTAAATTATGCAAACCCAATGAAATATTTATCCTGCAGATGTTCAGTGTGAATGACAATTATATTTTCATCGCTCCTAAATTGTCCACATTAAGTCATCTATTATTTTAATCCTCTTTCAGGTCTCGGCATGTATAGGGCTATTAGATGTAAGTTCCAAATAATACGTGTGTTTCATCTTGAAACATATTAATTGACAAACTATTTGAAAGCAAATAAAAACATCTCAACAAAGACAAACTGCATTGCTGATGCGTCCTTATGAAAGGAGTAAAACATCTCTAGGGATGGGATCTGGTTTAGGTCCATCACCCATCATTGGTTCGAGGTGAACATAACCCTTTTGCAGTTTGTGAACCCAGTGAACAAATGCAAAATTTCACCGCCATAGTAACCAATGCTGTACTGTGCTGTATTATGCAACATTATTGATGATTGCAGCGTGGTCTCATGTACCCCCTATGTTCAGAGACCCAGCAGTCCTTTTTAGGACTACCTTTTTGTGTTTGTCAAAATCAACTGCATTAGCTGTTTAGCTGCTGCCCCCTCCCCAGCCACTATATACAGTATGTATATATATGAAAAATGTTTCAGGGTTTTTTGTTTTTATTTGGGGGCGAGGGCATATATTTTCTTATTTTGTGGTCTTCAGCGTACACCTGTTGCTGACAGACACAAAGCTGGCCTTTGTTTGCAGAAAGTCATCGCATACATGTGCAGTAAATATTGTGCACCAAAGCACCATCATTTTATTCCCCTATTGCCTAAGTTAGGCAATGCCCTTTATCCAAAATGTCAGATGTACATAAACCCGCTGTACGTCAATCACATTTGACTATACACAGTTCTGAACAGAGCGTGGCGTCACAAGGATGTGGCGATACCACTCTCACCCTCACCCTGCACAGAGATTTCCCAGCTCTTGGGACACAATCTCAGGCCAGCAGACTGAGAACGATCATCAGTAGGGTTGGTTAACCCCCGCAGTTAACCCTTTACGGACAAACATTCGCTGCCACCATGTGTTTTTTTAACGGAAACACAGACCGTTCTCAGCAAGTGCTGTGACAATTTAAAACACTTTTGTTTGTGACAATGCCTGTGATAGCGCTGTCCTCTCAGACAGGAATATGACAGGATTCACTTTACAGTAGCGCTCTTCACAGAGGCAAGGATACTTTAAGTTCATATTTAGAGCGTAGAGATAAACGTAACGATTTTTAAGATCATCCTTTAATAAAAGAAACGCAAAAGAGAGGTCTGAAGGGTTCTTCTTCAATCAAACTTTAACAGATGATGTCCAGAGATTAAAGGGGAACTCTTCTGCAATGTTAAGACTTGTTGATGTTGCTGGAGTTCCTTTCTTGATATGTCAAAACAAGAGCCTCTCTAGCTACCTCGGCAGCATCTTTTTGTTAGTCCTCTAGGGGGTGTCAAGGAGCCGGCCCCTAGGGCAGGGCTGGGGAGGGAAAGCAGGAGGGACAAACCTTTATTTTACACTATCACCACCCAATTCCAAATTATGAAATGGAGCTGATATTGTAACTCAGGTTTATGACTTTCGGGTGAATGCTGGGTCACCTGGGTCATTACCTCTGTATTCACACAGCAAATCCGGACTTTGAGGCCTTGTTCACACCAGACACTGCAAGCACTATTTTGTTCGAACTGGACCGCAGACACTGATCTGCATTACGTTCCCATGTGACCGGTCGTCTTGCGGCCAAGGTCCAAAACTGATTGCAGTGAATGTCTGGGCTTAACACAAAAACACATACCCTGTACATCTCTGCAGAATATAAACACTTCCCTATGTTTTGCCTCTTTAAAAATGCTGCAAGTACAAAAACAATACCTGTTAATCCTGCCAGAAAATCCAGTGAACTTGTAACGTCCGGTTTGAGCTCATAACTCTGTACTGCTCTGAAATCCCAAGCAGTGTTGTCAGCCTTGCTTGTGTTCACCTTGGTAAACTACAGAACATCTCTCTGCCTCCTCATCTCTATAAGATACAGAAAGGTGTTCTGTAATCCAGAAGGGGAGTGCTAAGGGAGGGCTGACAACAGTACCTGGGATTCCAGTGCAGCGAAGGCAGTGTAGTAAGCCTACAGCAAGAAGTAAGTAGCTCACTGCATTTCTGACAAAATCAACAGGAAATTATTTGTACTTGCAGTTTCTTTAAGAGGCAAATCATGGGGAAATAAGCATATATTGAGGGGTGTAATGTTTTTTTTTGGGGGGGGGCATACACTTTAACTTCTAATTTTTGAATATATTCAATCAAACTATTATGATTTATGTGCATCAATTATCACTTCATCGCTCTATTTGTGCTGTGGCTATTGTAACCAGAACCATGTTCTGGGGACAACTGTCTAAGTGGGGAGTTAATCTCACTTTGGGAGACTTCCTCTTCCTGTTTCATCTCTGGGACACAAAGTAAAGAGAAATTTCTACAATTGTGCACACAATTTCTGGGCCCCCCCAATCTTAAAGGGGTTCTAAATTCCCATAAGTCTTCCACTCCCAGATGGACCAGATGTGGAGATGAAGCCCTTGTTCTCGTTAACATGTGGGCAAGGTACCTTTGCCAAGAAGAGGGGTTAGGCTTTGTGCAGGAGTTTTGGCCTGGCATTGTTTAGGAGGGGGTTGCACACTTGCTGGTCCTCCTTTCCTGACCTTCTAGGCTACATGTCACATACCTGGTGGAGACTAGGTGATATAAGGGCTTCCCTTACACCTCCTGTCCCTGGAATTGGGACATATTATTTAGGACACGGAATGCTACGGGTGCCTGCAGCTGGTTCAGATGCAGCAAGGTGTCAGCACTTCGTCTGAAAACTAGAGAGTACCAGAAATCAGGATCAGCAACAGCCAGGCAGTCAGGATACTGGGATGTAAGACTGGTAGACAACCTCCTGGTCACTAAGTCTGCTGGGGCTACCATCATCACATCCAAGATGGCGGCACCCAGCAGCAGTATCGGGGTGTTTGGCCATCTACAAAAGGAGGCCAATACAGGTAAATAATATACATAAAATACATTTAATGCACATGTAATCGTATTGGAACAGTAGTTTTAAAATAAGTGTTCTGGAGACAGGGTCTCTTTAACGTAGTAAAGTAGTTTTATGTTGTCGTAGTGGTTTTATAGTAGTAGTTTTATGTTGTAGTAGTGGTTATATAGTAGTAGTTGTATGTTGTAGTAGTGGTTATATAGTAGTAGTTGTATGTTAGGCAGCCATGTAAACAGTCAGAGTAAGCCATCACCATTTAGCTAATAACAAGGCATTAAATATGTATGTTTAATCACTCTTTTCAAACAACCTGAATGTACTACAAGTACAGTACAATCAATGGCAGCATTCATGTCAAGAACAACACGTTTTATTAGTACAGATAAGTTTCTCAAGCATTATGTTTGCAGATAAATATTTGAACAATTGTGTTTATATAGATCAATAAGGCCATGTCCTGAACAAACAGTCCTGTATGGTCGGAAATGAAATAGATGCTGATTTTGTTTGTTATACCCATGTGTGAGGATAATATGAAGGGATCTTTTGTTAGATTGTCTGTATAGCCGTCAACACTCATAGTATTTTTGAAATATTGAAAGGGATATTGAACATTATTGAAAATACATGATTGGGTACTCTTTGCGAAATGAATTTTCACCACATTCACTAAGCTAAAGAGAAAATTCCCCTGCAAAGTGAACAGCCTAGCTGCCTTTAGTAAATCAACCCCATTACCTATGAAGTACTCATGGGTCAGCAGGATTCATCAGCAGGTTTCATCCACAATATACTCTTTATTTTGTATGTTTGTTGAAGAACAAAGACCTGGATGCATCAAACAAAATATCCGTTGACAAGATAATGTTAAATAACGGAATGCCACAGCAGAGACTGCTCATTTTCTGATATCTTACATAGTTACATAGTTAGTTGAAAAAAGACACATGTCCATTGAGTTCAACCTATAGAGATATGGGGGGGGGGGGGAAAAAGCCTAAACAGAACACTATGCCCACAATTACCCCCTGTTGATCCAGATGAAGGCAAAAAAAATCCTATAAAGTATTGTTCAATTTGCTCCAACAGGGGAAACATATTCCTTCCTGATCCCATAAGGCAATCAGATATTCCCTGGATCAACAATCTCTGATGCCTCATATACCTATAATAATATCAATATCCAGTAATATTTTGTGCATTTAAGAATACATCCAGATGTTTTTTTAAACAATTACCTGAGCTAGCTAGAACTAGCTCCTGGGGGAGTCTATTCCACATTTTCACAGCTCTAACTGTGAAGAATGCTTTCTGTATGCAAAGGTTAAACCTCTTTTCCTCCAGATGCAAAGGGTGCCCCCTTGACTTTTGCGGTGACCTTAAAGTGAATAATTTGGCACCAAGCTCACTATATGGACCATTTACGTATTTATACATAGTGATCATGTCCCCCCTTAGAGAGAACAAATTCAGGTCAGAGAGAACAAATTCAGGTCAGCTAATCTTTCCTCCTAGCTGAGCTCCTCCATGCCTCTTATGAGTTTAGTCGCCTTCACTGCACTTTCTCCAGTTCCACAACATACTTTTTGTGAACTGGTGTCCAAAACTGAACTGCATATTCCAGAGGAGGTCTTACTAATGCTTTGTACAGGGGCAGGATGAGGTCTCTCTCTCTCTGGAGTCTAGACCCCGTATAATAAAAGAAAGTATTTTGCTTGCTTTAGAAACTGCGGCTTGACATTGCACGCTATTATTCAGTCTATGGTCTACCAGAACACCCCGATCTTTCTCCATCATTGACTCCCCCAAACATACTCCCCCCAGAGTGTATGACGCATGCATGTGTTTAGTCCCCAAGTGCTGAACTTTACATTTATCAACATTAAACCTCATTTGCCAAATAGTTGCCCAATCACACAGAGCATTCAGATCTGCTTGTAGGTTGGAGACATCCTGTAAGGACTGTATTCCACTACATAACTTGTCATCTGCAAACACAGAAATAGTACTTTTAATCCCCAATTCTATGTCATTTATAAACAGATTAAACAGTAAGGGGCCCAACACTGAACCTTGGGGGACACCACTAACAACTTCAGACCATTCAGAGTATGAATCATTGATCACCACTCTCTGAATACGGTCTTTAAGCCAGTTTTCTATTCAATTACAGATTGAATACTCTATACCTACTTAGCTTAACGCAGGCCTCAAAATTTCCACTCGCCCCCTCGCAATTGGCGAGTGAAAATTGCGGGGGGGGGGCGAGTGGAATCTGATCGAGGAGCGCCGCCAGCGAGACCAGAGATGGGACACTACCGCCGCGGCAATTGCTCGCTTCTTTTCTCTCTTCTCATCGGCCGCTGCAGCTACAGAGCGGCCGATGAGAAGAGAGAACACAAGGGAACGATCGCCGTGGTGGTAGTGTCCCATCTCTGGTCCCGCCGGTGTCAGAATAAGGAAAAAAAGACACATCCGTGCTTCTCTCCTTGGCGGCTGGGATCGGGAGGCTCCCAGAGCGCCCGGGAGAGTTTTTTTGTTTCGTTTTTTTTTTACAGCAGCAGAGCCGCCGGACAATAGGAAACTATTGGGTGGAGCTAGCTGTCACTGCTAGCTCCGCACAATCGTTTTCTATTTACTTTTTTTAAACTTTTTTCACTCTTTTTCTGTTCTGCTCGGTCCCTCTGAGGGACCGAGCAGAACAGCCGAGCCGAATGACGCTCAACTATTCACTCACTGCTGTTCGGCATCTTTAAGATGCAGTGAGCAGTACAGCAGTGAGAAGCCTGCAGGAGGTTTGGCTCAGCCGATCCAGATGTTGGATCGGCTGAGTCGAACTCCTTCTGCACTTCGGGTCGGCCGAACATGCCGAAGCCACTCGAAGCAAGCCGATGTACGGCTGATTTCAGCCGATGTACGGCTGAAATCAGCCGTACCAGCCTGAAGTGAATAGCCGAACAGTGTTCGGCTCACTTCACTTCAGATCGGTCATTCACTCGGCTGCCCTCGGCAGCTTCGTGAATAGACCCCTAAGACTGGGATGGCATTAAAGTTCATGTGTGTGTAAAGGCCGACGTCCCAATACTTTTGGCAATATAGTATATATATACCTTTTTTAAAACTCTTTGGCTTCCGGTTCACTAAGTTGTCCGCATTAGGCTCACAAATTCCTCCATCAGGCTCATGTGATCTGCTGCGGGCGGGAGGTGCTGTACAATACAATGAAAGCTACCACTGCCCACAGCTGTTTGAAGGCCATTTGCATGTAATCGTACATGCTGTGATTACCTGTGAATGACCGCACCTGGATGCAGACTGTTTGTGTTCAGGTGCAATCATCCGCAAGTAATCACAGCAGGTGGTGGCAGCACAGCATTTACACTTCAGATACAGGTGGTGACAGCTGTCATTTTATTGTACAGTGCCTCCTTCCCACAACAGATTGCATGATTCTCATGGAGGAATTTATGAGACTAAGTGCAGGGATCCCCTCCTGATCAGCCCCTGTGAAAGAGGCCTTATGCAATCGGTCACAATCACAAGTGTGAATGGGGCCTGTGTGCTTAGGCTGAGAAGATGCCATTACCACAGTGCAACATTTAAACTTTGTAGCAGGACACAAGGTGAGAGCCTCTAGCATTATCCGATCTGTGTAGACATTTGTGAATACAGTCACGAGCTGAACAGACATCTCAGTCCAGTGGATGATGCCTGAACAAAATGGTGCCATCTTCCTAGAGAAAAGCAGATAAAGGCAGTCAGAGGGAGCACTGTGGTTTTAATACATACTTGGAAGTGTTACACTTACACATGACTAAAGGTGCCCATACACTGCTCGATTCTCGTACGAGAATCGCGGGAAATCCCACGATCGTACGAGAATCTAGCAGTGTGAACGAAGACGTGCAACCGTTTCTACTGTACGGTCGCACATCTTTTGTCGAACCAGCATGCTCGAAAACCCGCCGAGAATCGTACGATTGTCGGCGGGTTTCTAGCCTGCTCGTTCGATAGCTGTGGAACGGGCCGGTGTGCGCACGCGCACACTGCCCATTCTGCATTGCGGTCATCGGAAGCACGCCCCTCTGCGGGGCGGGCTTTCGATGATCGCAAGTACGATCTGCCCGTCCAAGGTGGACAGATCGTACGAGCTTTCAATAAGCATACGACCATCGCAAGACAAAAGTCTGTATGGTGTAGGGGCACCTTTAGATTGCATGCTCTTTACAAAAAAAAATATACAGTATCTGAAACTAATTTCACTTGAATTATAGTTCCCAACTGCCCCTTATTTGGAACCAAATCCCTGTATCCCTCTTTCTTTCTCAGTAGGTCCCTCTTTTTGTTATTATGTATAGATTTTTATAACAAATGTATTATTTATCTACAGTGTTTTTAACTCTAATTTCCATATAACCTTTACATTATGCAATTTTGATTATTTTGAAAAAAGGAAAATGAAGTAAAACAAAAAGTGATGAAAAAGGCAGTTATGGGTTAAACCAATTATTTTTTGCGGATTAATAATCCTCTGGGTTTACAATGCTGGAGATGTGTCAGAAGGGTGTCCTTTGCCTACGTTCTTCGTGCTATAATGTCACAAGGTTGGGAGGTATGCTTCAATGTCTGAACAAGAAAGGAACAAGTGGATAAATTACTAAAAACAAAAACAAATTGCCACTACATGTTTAATGTTTGCATGTAAATGACTTGAACAATATAACTGTTCTGTGTGTGAGTTGCATCAGTTTGTTTCAGTTCATTAGAGCTAAAGTCTGAAAAGCTGAAAACAAAAAAAGAAACCCAACAAACCTGTTGATCATGTCACCGCTGACACAGCAATCATGTGGCTTTGTTAGAAAACAAAACCATACAATTATTTCTAAGCAAAGATTACCTAAGTAGTTTGCATGGGAAAATTTGAGGCCAAACAAAATGATGGCACTGATGAAATCAGCAAAATCACCCCCATTCATTACCACGTCTGTAGTGTTTCAACCAACTGCTCTTAAGTGTCACTAAACTCAGGAGTTAAACCTTAAAAATGCATTCAAATTCCTTAACTATTAACAATATTGTATCTTATTTGTGTTTCGGCTGTAGATCCTCAAATCATCTCTGAATTGGTGCTGACACTGTTCTTTCTGGAGGGTGGCTACTTCTGATCCCCATGGTCCCTGTGTGTGCTGTAAAGTAGTCACCGCTCCAAGCTCACTCCTGTGATGGACTACAATTTCGATACAAATTAGTAAACTAAACGTGAAAATCTAGTTCATCACAGGAGCGAGCTTGGAGCTTGGATTGTCATCAGAACAGGAATAGATGGGAAAACTTCCAATGAGGACACTAGTTGTGGTAACCCTGATGACCACCAGGGATTTTCCTCACTTTTGAGGGACTTCCTTTTACTTCCTGTTGGGGCTATCATTCTGGAAGTGAAGGGAAATCTCCCCCAATTGGACATAGATGGTAAAACAAAAAAGCTGACATGGTTATAACCCTCTTTTGCTCTATCCAAAACGACAAAAAAAAGTTTTGGCTTTAGTTCTGCTGTAAGGGTAGTGTGGCAACACTCCCTATTGACAAACTGCAGCATATATTATTTGGGTGCCTTTTGGTATAGCAGCTTTTAACCTAATTATATTTTTATACATATGTATATATTTATATATTTTTCCTAAGCACAGATTATTATAATTTGTTATTTTATATATTATTTTGCCCTCAGTTACACTTTAATTATAGAATAGCTGGATGAGAGCATAGAGATAAAAAGATGATCCTGTGTTTAGAAATGCTATTCAACCTCTGCACTAACTGACTAATCCTGGTAAAGGAATTGGACGCTTGAGTAGAATTTACTTATGCAGTCACTATTGTTCTCAATATATTAGGCTGCTGCTAGCACAAGCATGGATATGGACCACCTTTTCTCATGTTAATGAGCACAAAATCAGTTGGGGTGGGGGCTTTGTGGATCAGCAGTTTCACATCTGCTTAACTTAGCTTAACTTAGCATCATAAAAACCGTGAAAGGAAGATTTTCAATATGCAAGACGACTATGACCTTAGCAAATCCATTTTTATTGATCAGTACTCAAAGTGCTGGAAATTGGATTCACTTTATTAAACAGTCAAACCAGCAAAGATGCTACACGAAACCTAAGTGTTTATGAGCGGAAGTGGGAAAGTGGGGTGGTGAATGATTTGCTGATATGTATGGAGTCTAAGTAATAATGTTATAGATGTAACTGAAGAATCCTAAAAAGCATAATGCTGTCAAGAGAATTAATTATGTAGTTTTATGGCAGAACAATGGAAATAGGAAAAACAGGGAAGTAAAGTATCTGCTTAAATAGGATAACTGAGCACATTTTAATTGCAGTCATTCAAGAGTACTTAGGAGATTAAGAAGTCTTTCAGGATCTGGTGTGTAGTTATTGCAGTTTTTTCGAATAATTTCGCTGTCAGCAAAACATTCAAATGTAAAATATGCTGAAAGTAAAAAATGAACAATTTACCTAATAAATATTTATCACTTATAACTAACTACATTTAAAAACAGGAATGGTCTTTTTGCAGGTTTTTTTTAGATATACTGTATGTGTAAATGGGACCAGCTACAGCAAGCCCGACTCCTGGCTCCCCCCCCCCCCAAAA
>NW_017308133.1:125992-130949 GCF_000935625.1 Nanorana parkeri | reverse complement strand
CCCCCCCCCAACAACTAATCCCCTGGAGTCCATAACCACCCAGCACCGTACATTTTTTACATATACTTACCTCTATCCATAGTCCTTAGACCAGTCATGTGACATGCTGTCAGTTTTCTCCCAGTGGTGGCCAGTCGTCCGGATGTGTGTATGGTGTCACCTGCAGCCCTGTGGTTTCTTTAAAAAACACCCACACTGGTGTATTCCAAGCTATGCCCCAGCTAATAATTCTGGAGTATTCTATTTATTTTTTATAGTGCCAACATGTTCCACAGCACATTGTACAGTATCATACAGAAAGCCATTCATGGCTGAAAAATAGTGATGAGTGAACTGGCATGGGTTCGGTTTAATTGGATGTTTGTCGAACCCAGCCATAAATACGGGTTCAGCGAATGTTATAGTGAACCAAAAACACTGCTGTCTATTTCCTAGCAAGCAATGATGCTGTGTGACCCACACAGCACTATTGGTTGCTAGGACATTAGCTGTTTGAAAGCACCCTGTCATTGGATGCCAGGATGCAGATGGGCACACCATAGCATCCACAGACACTGTGGGGCTGCACAATGTCATTGGTTGTTAAGATGCTGGTGGCCCCACTGCGTCATTGGCTGCTAAGACTCTGGTGGCCTCAAAGTGTCAGAGGTTCTTAGGGCGCACTTTCCTGCATCCTAGCAGCCATTGATGCTGTGCAGCTCAGCCACCAGTCAATCAATGATGCTGCGTTGGTCGCACAGTATCATTGGTTGCTAAGACAGAGATGGAGGTTCAGCGGGTTGTCAAACTAGCCCAACTGTAAACAGCTTGGGTTCGGGTCAAAATCATGGTCATTCAGAACCCAAAGTTCATCCATGCAAATAAAGCAACAATTATTGCCCCTGCCAAAGTCAAATTATTCCACACGCTTTATAGAGCCAATATGGTTTTTGATAATGGTTAGTGTAAATGCATTTATAGGATTTGCCTTCATCTTGACAAAGCCATTGTATTGTAAATCACAGAAGCATCTCATCAATCCTAATTTGTATAAAATGCATGTTTACCTATTACAAGCATCTGCAGTACAACAACCCAGTTAAATTGTTAGTGTCTCAGCCAACGGTAATCTTATTTTATTTCTGTCTTATTATACAGTGTTGATTTCAGTCTGCACCAGTGTGTATTAACTGTTGACAGATGTAGCCAGAATAAAACATCTACAGAATTTAAGAAAAAAACATAATTCTCACCAGCCACAGAAAGAACATCTGCTTTTACATGTGGGTGGCTGATTGAGAGAATAAAGTTAAACTGGCATCAATAGCATTCAATGAAAAGGACATATGGAAGTTATTAAAGCTGAACTTCAGACAAATATAAACAAAAGTCCATCGCACTGTCCATTGTCTATCCCACTGCCTGTCTGGCAGCTGACTCTGCCTCTCTAGAGCCAGAGCCAGCTGTGCCCACCCCCTCCCCTTCTCTGTTCCTCCAATGAGCACTGGAGGAACAGTGAGAGGGGTGGAGTAATCCCTGAGGCGACTGACTGCAGTGAACTGAGTGATCAGTGGTTTGTGATTGCTCAGTCCTCAAGCTATAGAACCGGCAAGTGACAGCTGCAGTGTCACACGCCGGCTCAAACTATTTTGAAGAGTATGGTTTACTCTCCCGGTAGTTCTCCTTTAAATATGATTTTACTGCTTGTACATGTACCTGAATCTATTTTTATTTTAGCTTCATGTATTTTGAGCTCACACAAAAGTCAAAGCTAAAATATGAATAAAATAAATAAAAACACCTCACATCCTCAATCCAATGGACAATTGTTTCTCTTGCAAATAAGCTGTAACAAAATTTGCATCATAACATTACTTGTAGACATGTGCGATTCGTTTTGTTCCGAATCGAAATTCGGACGAATTTTCAGAAATTCGGACATTCGGATGTATCCGAATTCCGAATTACAGACATAACGAATGCAAACGAATCCGAATTTCCATTTCCGAAATTCGGTAGCGGTAGT
This sequence comes from Nanorana parkeri, assembly GCF_000935625.1. Lineage (NCBI taxonomy): Eukaryota > Metazoa > Chordata > Amphibia > Anura > Dicroglossidae > Nanorana > Nanorana parkeri. The sequence goes on along the minus strand of NW_017308133.1, from coordinate 128,944 downwards.
TCGTTGGAGCAAAGTGACATTAGAGAAGGAGAAAAATATTTTTTCCCCCTCAAATGTCACTTTGCTGCTGAAAACGAACGAACGCAACGAATAAGAAATGAATAAGAACAGAAACCGAAACGAACGTTCGAACTACCGCTACCGAATTTCGTCCGAATCCGAATTCCGAATCCGAATTGACTTTCACACCCGAATCCCGAAAAACGAAATAACACAAATCCGAATTTAAAACGAAACTAAACTAAACACATTTTTTGGCTGTGCACATGTCTAATTACTTGAATCCCGAAAAACGAAATAACACAAATCCGAATTTAAAACGAAACTAAACTAAACAAATTTTTTGGCTGTGCACATGTCTAATTACTTGTATAGTGTATGTATGAATTAAATCTGCAACCACTGTTTGCAGGCTTCATTTAAACAGGAAGTTCTATCATTGCACTTGATACACAAAACAGGACCTGGGCATCAAACTGACAGCCCAGTCCTGTAGATTACACCAGGGGAGATGTTTTCCTGCTTCTGCGGTTTGTTGTCAGTTTGACAGCAGTTCCAGCTCTGTGTATAAGGAAGTACTGCCAGTGCTCCGGTCTTGGTGTAATCTACAAGACAAGTTCCCCCTTTGTCTATGTGTTGGCCCAACCCTCAGGTAAATGATCAGGTAACAACTCAACCTAAAAGTTCAGTGAAAGGTTGATGTTGAAACTATTCATAATAGATTGTAGATAAATTAAATTGACACTAAACTTAGAAGTTGAATTCTAAAAATTAATTCAAGTACCCCTACTATTAATAAAACTGTATCTTATTTGTGTATGACTCGGCTGTAGATCCTCAAATCATCTCTGAATTTGTGCTGACACTGTCCTTTCTTCTGGAGGGTGGCTACTTTTGTTCCCCATAGTCCCTGTGTGTGTTGTAAAATAACCACCGCTCCAAGTTCACTCCTGTGATGGACTACAATCTCAATACAAATTAGCCAAATCAACTTGAGATAGCAATTCATTATGTGGGTGAGCTTGGAGCGTTGACTACTTTACAACACATACAGGGACCATGGGGAACAAACGTAGCCACCCAGCAGAAGGAAGGACAGTGTCAGCACCAATTCAGAGAGGATTTGAACATCTACACCTGAGTGACACACACAGGGCAGCCATCAGAAATTTTGGGGGCCCTTACACGGCTTTATAGGCCGGGCCCCCCCCGTGCCACTGGACGCAGGGCTTAGTGACGCCCTGGACGCAGGGCTTAGTGACGCGCTGGACACAGGACCCACCTGAGAATGACCCTGCAGAGCCCACCATGGATGCTGCACAGCCCATCCGAGACTGTCTATGGTGGACTCTGAAGGGGTCTCAGGTGTGCTGATCAGGGCTGCATCATGCCCCTCCCTCCCTCCTTTCCTTCCTAGCTCCTCTTACCTGCACACATGCTCTCGTCTGCCGCCGGACCAGCCAGAATTGACGTCCCATCACTAACGTGACGTCACTTCCGGCCAGTCCGATATCAGACGAGCAGCATCGCTGATGGGGCCCTAGCTTGTCTCAAAGCCACTGCAGCGGCAATGCTGGGGCCCTGCACTGCTAGGGCTAGGCCTCCGCCTCCTCGCCCTTCACATTTGGCCGATTGTCATGTAAGGGACCCGGGCGGGGCCCCCAGGCTGCCCGGGCCCCTTACATGAGTATCGGCCGTACCCCCCTGATGGCTGCCCTGGACACACAAATAAGATAAATGTTTATTAATAATTAAGGTACTTGAATGCATTTGTAAGATTTATCTCCTGATTTTAGTGTCACTTTAAGACTTCCCAGTCTTAGCACAGTTACAGCATTTCCTGCACATAATCAGTAATTGTAATGATCAGCTTTGAGCCCTGACCTGCTGCTGGTTGATGCCTAGCACTGCAGGTCAGGTCTCCGGAGCACACACCTGCTCTAATCAGGGAAGTGCCTAAACAGACTGCTGGCCAATTTAAACTGTTCCTTACCAACAGGCTGTCTGTTTGCTCATGCCCTGAATAGAGTTCCGTCTGACTCTGACATCTGTCTAACTTTTAATGCCTTGGAAATGACTGTGCATTGTTTGGACAGCTTTTGCTTATCAGTCTGTGCTTATCCTGATCATCGGATGTTTAATTATTTTATTGTCGGTCATTGCTCTATTTACTTGTCTGGAATGCTGACTGTATTTATGATTGTTTTTTATGCCCCTGCTCTGACCATCTGTCTACTGTCTGTGCTGGCAATCTGTTTCAAGAGTTATACAACTCTAGCATCTGTCCTGCCTGTTAGTTGACAGTTGCTGGTGACACGGTGGATCCACCAAACTTTGTGCCAATAGTTCACTGTTTGATTTCTCCTTTTGGCTAAAATTGTTTGTGACCTTTAAAAATTAAAAGAAAAATGAATTTGCAACAAGATGTATTTGACAATTAGAGCAAAGTCTAGAGAGATCCTGGGAACGAGGGTTTATAGTGCAATGGATGGTACTGCTCTTCCCTATTCATTTTGCAATAAGGAAGTTTTCTATTGAACCTTTTTCAGTCATATGTCATTGTTGACCTTAACATTTTGCCAGCATATAAACATTATGATTACAATCATGCATCTTGTTCTCGGTCACAAAAGGCATCAGTCAGTACGAATGTTACCAGGTGTGACAAGAATAAACAACCTTAATCAATCACGTTTATTCTCATGCTCTGCAAAAAGTTTATAATGGAAGTAAAACTATAGGGCTTCCCTCTTTAATATCAGTGGACAAATGGTGCCATGCTTAAACTTTAAAAGCAGAAGCACATTCTGGGTCAGGGACCACCCCAGCCTGTAATTGGATAGTGAAGAAACAGCAACACATTGAAGAGGTCATCCCTTTGTGCTTCCTTCCTTTTAGCCAAAAACCTGCATACTGTGAAATTCAGTAAAACTGATTGTTTTACAATGCATC
>NW_017308133.1:123183-125926 GCF_000935625.1 Nanorana parkeri | reverse complement strand
ATTCTAAAAAATATATATACTGATATAGTATTTACATTTATTTAAAGATGTATTATTGTTGTTGTTATTAAAATTATTATTAGTATTACTATTATTATGATTAATACTTAACTGAGATATTATACATACATAACTGAGATAGAAGATAATTTTACCACTGCCCATGCTTCTTCCTTAAACGTAACCCCTAAAATTGACCCTCAGCACTTCTCCCAGCACTTAATATGAATCTTAACCTAACTCTGAAAGTAACCCTTGACAAATAATCTGACCTTAACACTGCATTTTTTGTTACATTCTTTGTAGTTAAGGAACGCCAATGCCGACCCCTCCGTCTTATATTTTATCCATTTATCCCCCTAACCTTAACCCAACCCTAAGGGGTCTAAAGTAATGAAAGTGACTTTTACCAAACATGCTCTACTGGTGAATTAATCACTGTCATTTAAAACACATGCTCATGAAAGATTCACTTGTAGTATATGTTTGCTGAATGTCAGCTTCAAGGCATTATAAATATGGTCTTTAGTCAACACTGAAATGTAATGCTTCTTCTAAACCCAAAAAATAACTTATCCTCCCTAAACCTCCCACTATTCCTGACACTAACCTTACCCCTAATACTTCCTAAAATGGGTACTTACTGATCGGAATTCGATTAATCGATTATTGAAAAAGTTGACAACTTTTTCAATAATCGATTATAATCGATTATGTCGATTAGTTGTTGCAGCCCTAGTACTCATTGCTTACCCTGTCGGAACTGATAGTTTCTATTTGTGAATCCTTACAGTCTCTGAGCTGAGATCTCAGCACTGAGACAAAATGGTTCGCTGCCTGTTGGATGAAATGCACTGTGTACATTAAAAGAAGTTGGGAAATGCGATTGGGAGATGTTATCATATTTTATCCAAATTTTTAAAATTTAAGCCAGAACTACCAATCAGATATTCCTCTTCACTCTCATTATACAACAGAAGAAAAAGGGATAAGCCTGATTTATTATTGTGGCTGACAGGAATAGTTCTTTATTTAGACATTTTGACAAATGTGACCCACAGTGTTAATAAATCAAGCATATTTTGGAAATATTTTAGATTGCTACGAAGTTAAAACATTTCTTCTGCCAGCTAAGAGTCTATATTGGTTTTATCGACTTGTATCCTCAAACACATGGCAAGTCCTCTCTTTCAAATTCAATTTTCTGGTGCAGTTGGTATTAATTCTCTCACACCAGAATGGTAGTTTGGACAACCAATGACTGCACAACAGCTAAGACACCTGACAAGGGATGACTTAAAGTGGACCTGTGGTTTACCCATGCAGGTGACAGCAACAGGTTTGTTTTAATGGCCTCCTCCCCAGCAGCACATACTTGCCCTACCTTCACTCCATAGGCAATCCTGGCCTATGTAACTAATACAAATTCACTAAAACGGGACTTACATTTGAATTAATTCTGATTCATGAATACCTGCTATGGAGACATATATTAAAGCTCAACTATGTTGGTTGCATGGGTTAAATAACGCCTGGCATTACTGATACAGGAATACTGAGACCACTAATACCTTACTTTATATTGTACTGATGCAGAGAGCTCTCTGCATCTTCTAGGACTGAGGGAGCCCATAAGGTGGAGGGTGTGTCACCTTTTTTTGTGAAACCCTGAGTTGAGTTGTAAAGTGTATAAAAAGTGGTCAAAAACCATACCTAGAATCTCAGTCAAGGTATATAGAAGTCAACAAATACACCTACCTATCTTTTTTAAAGTGCTTCAGAGTACTTTGTGTCAAATGTCCAATTATCTAAATAGCAGCATTAAAGTATATGTAAATTAATTCAATAAAAGGTATTGTAGGGGTATACCCCCTAACACCCCCTGTAATAGAGCAGTGTTATTCGGTTTTCAGTGTAACTATTGTTTTCCGCCAGTTGGATGTGCTCGCGAGTCACCTATGTGCTTCATCCACCAGGCTTTGCTGTGACAAAGTACTGTGCTGGAGAAGTATCATTCTGACAGTGGTTCTGTGCTGGCCAATCGTTGCAGTAAGCACTATAGTAGGAGGGGTTGGCTATAACAAAATCAATGAGCATGCTCAGTTCGCTCTCTTGTTGCTGGCACTTCCCTGTTGGGAGGTTGCTGCTCAGGTGCTGGGCTGCTGCCCAGGCCTGAGGACTGGGCCCTCAAGGCCTACCCTCATGGAATGCCATGTACTAGAAGGACTTTGGTGAATTTTTTACAAGGACCTCACCCATGTTAACTAAGGTCATGGGGACAATGGAGTCACCACAGGAACCTCAACTGATCCAGGCTACAGTCTGTCTTGAAGCAGAGTACACACTGGAACCTCTGTGGGAATGGAAACACTTCTGACCTATTGAGAGGGAGAGGATGGGCCTTCCACTAGGGACTGTATGCCTTGTAGGAAGTGCTGTTATCAACCACCAGTATTTTTGGATATTCCAGTCATATCAATCTACCTCTTCTGTTCAATGGTCTACAATAAACATTTAAAAGACATCCATGGACTCAGGAGGTTTATGTGAGTAATTACACCTTGGGACAAGGTTAACTCATCCGGGGGGCCCACTTGTAAACCACATTGCCCAGTTGGGTGGGGGCACTGCCATTACTGCTATGTTACAGTCCCATACTCCCACTTAGCAGAGGCTCAAGATCCCCTCATTACCAACAGGTAGACAGCGGTAGCTGATCAGAGATCAGAGAGGGTGATCTCAT
>NW_017308133.1:122686-123064 GCF_000935625.1 Nanorana parkeri | reverse complement strand
ATATATATATGGATATATATATATATCCATATATATGTATATATATTATTTAAAACAACTGCAGCTTTCATTAGAAATAGTTGATCCTGCCCTGTTACAGCCTTACTGGTTGACAATGCTCTATATTTGCCTGCCATTTGTGCACCTCCTTTGTGACCCTGTTACACAGGCTTCCATTGGAGACTATAAGTTTCCATTGCTGGCTTGATATAATCGGTGTGGATGCATATGGTTGCATGCTGTGTGCTAGTGCAAATTGCTGCATGTTCCACTGTCATTACCATCAGGAAACCCACTCTAAGAAATGTCATGCAGCCATCCCTGGAGCAAGTGTATGTAGGCAGGAAATGGAATCAAAGAAGCTGCAGATGATCAGCA
>NW_017308133.1:97042-122635 GCF_000935625.1 Nanorana parkeri | reverse complement strand
AGCAGCACCTAGATGCAACAAAGGATGACAAAATGATGAAAATATAATAATAATAATAATAATAATATTAAAATGAGAATACTACAACTACAACAAAATAATAATAATAATTCATGTAAATATTAATAATATTTTATTTTAGAAAATAACAATTGTTTATTATATACAGTGTTTTTGTAATTCAGTTAGGTATTCCATCTCATTTAAATACAGTGATTGAATAGGTATGTAGAACGTAATTGGTATGTAGAAAGATTCCCCCACCCCATGCATGCATTTGATTAGCAGGGCATGAAAGGCAGCAAAAATGACTTTACCCCCATAACAGTATGTCTTTTAAACAGTGACAGGTCCACTTTAACAAATACCAAGGATGAATTAAGAAGCTACAGTAAACTTTTGCTTTCTTATTTCTGAAAGATGATATTGTGTTATTGTGATATTCCAAAGATGTGTGTTATTGTGATATTCCAAAGATGACTTTGGAAAACCCAGAGACGCCAGGACATTGACTCTTTCAACATATTTACAACAGGCAAACATTAGATCTTCATTTAAACAGTGCCTACAGATAAAGATATACTACAGACACTAAAGATATACCAAAGATATACTGCTGGTGATATACTTATATAAAAACACTATCTTTCTTTTTTAATCATTTTTTTCAACCAAAATATCAATAGATGGAATGGTGTACAGTGGAAAAAGGTAAGTACACTCTTGGACCCAGAATCTGGTATTCCCACTTAAGCTAAAATAACATCTATTAGGTGTATTGCATAACTGCCCACCAGTCCGTGACACCGATCTGGTTAAAATTTTGACCACTTCTCCATTAGTTGCAAGGTGTTTAGGTGTTTCCTTCCATAAACTGCCCATTTCCAACCCCCCTCCCCCCCACAACATTTCAATACGATTCAAATCAGGGCTTTGACTAGGCCAGTCCATAAACCTCCATTTCTTCTTTTTCAACCAATTTTGGTGGATTTGCTAGTGTGCTTCAGGTCATTATAATGTTAAAGATCCATTTCTGATTCTTCTGATTCAACATCAACTTTCAGACTTATTGCCTTATATTCTTATCAAGCATGCTTTGGTATGTTGCAGAATTCATAGTTGACTGTGTTAGCTAGAGCTCCTGCCTGTGGCATTGTGGTCCATGGACCTATAGAGTGCAGATCCTAGGCATTAGTCTGTACCTGGTGCTTTCTGCTGGGGGAGGAGGGGAGGGGGGGATTTAACTCCTCTGCAAAAATCTCTCAGTGCCTCAGAGTTTTACCTGTGTTCCCATATTCTCTGTTATCAGTTATCCTGATCCTGCTGCGTTTTCCTGCTTCCCGTGAACCATATCCATGTTGCATGTACCTGCTTCCTGTGTTCCTGATCCCTTCATTATAGGCCCCATTTCTGACATATATTATCCTTCTTTGTACCCATGCCAGACCCTGTTTTTCCCAATTCCTTGTTCTAATTGGTATATAGCTTAGCTAGTCTGTTCGTGAATTAGATTGTTTTCACTTATTCACGTGTGTTTACTGGTGTTTGCAAACAGATTGCCGTGTTGGTGTTTTCTACTAAATAAATCCTATTTCTTCACTTTGGGGCTGATTCACAAATGGAATGATTAGTGGATACAGAGCTGCAGTCTATGCCTGCACCAGCCATTTCACTTTTCATGGCCTTTTCATTGTGTTGCAGTCTTCTGGATCCTAATAGGAGCCTGCCACTGGCCAGCTAATAGGAAGTGTCCATGTCATCCAGGCAGTGATGTGGACTTCTGAAGAAGGATCTGCATGGAACAAGGTAAAAGAATCAAGACCTGAGACATCGCATTACCCTGGATTTAGGTAAGTATTTGAGCATTTATGTTAGTTTGCTTAAATTAACTCAGCAATTAGTTGAGGTGGGAGCAAAGAGTAGGGGGAGCTATGCCCGGGGTTGAGGTTTAAGGTGAACGTGTGCCAAGACTATGCACATGTCAGGGTTTCACCCTGACTTTACTGGTTTGCAGCATTCTGGCTTGGCGGCCATTTTACCCACCTGTGTTTCCTTCTTTGCCTGAGCAGACTGTGTAACATTGCTCACTACTCCCAGGCTCCCTCTTATGGCCAGACAGGAAAGCATCATCTGAGAGAGTCAGATTGGAGTTTCCTGTCTCTGAGTGATGATGTCGCCCCACTCACTATATATAAACCACTTAATCCAGTCTGACCTTGCCCTTGCGTGGTCTTACCTGCTAGTGCATTCCTGCTGCTCTGAGTACTCTGATTCTGTGTATAACCCGATCCTGGCTGATGGTCTCCTCTGGTTCCTGCTCCTGGCTTGTTCCTGACAACGCTGATCTCTGTGTTCCTGACCTGGCTTGTACCACTACCTGATCAGACTCCTGACCTTGGCTTGTTCCGGTTTATGATTTTTGCTTGCTCATGTGGACACTGTTTTTAATAAATATTTTAACTAGCACCTTTTGCCTGTCTGGTTTTCATTGTGCTCTGACAGCACACTTGAGTATTTACATTTCTGAACAAGCAGTAGAACCACTTTTATACAAGCTCTCATATACTCTGTAGCTATGGGCATTGTGGAGAAATTCATCTATAACATATTCCCTCTGAACTCACACGCATATGGAGCATCATGAAGGTGGATTTCTTCCATGGCAACGCATATATGTGGCATGATTTTGTCCTGGGAGCGTGCACTTGGCACTCCCAGCATAGTGACAGAGCCGTCTCCGATAGTTCCCAGTCACTGTTTCTGATTGAAAGCGTAGGATTGGCACTTGATCATGTGACCGCTGTTAGAGCCAATCATAGTGATCACCTGATGGGGAAGCCAGCCTACTGCTCTCGGCATTAGCAACTCCTTAAAGGGCAGAGGGCAAAGGGTTAAAGTTCAAAAGGGTGGCACTGAAACTTCATCTATTCTGAACTAGCCCTATTCACACCAATTAATTGAAAAATCTATCACAACGGATCACAATGCAACCGTGTTTCATTTAATCAACTCATAATTTTCGGCACAGTTTTCGTAAAGTATACTTTCGTTTTGACTAAAACTAGACTACAACTAAATAGAAACTAAGTTATGATGACTAAAACTATAACAAAAATATATTGACTTTTTAGTCTACTAACTAAAACTAGACTAAAATGTTAGGAAGAGACAATTTGGGAAGAGATCCAATCAGAACCAATCTCTTTGGACTTCCAGTTCCGGTTCCATCCTGAATGAACGGCTAATAGGTAATATGTGCAATGGCCTTACAGCCAATAGAGTTTTTCATTTTAATATTTTAGAGTTGCACTTCTACTTGAAAGAATGAAGAATGTTATATGCAAGTTGTTACAATCAATGCATATTTAATTACAGGTCCTTTGTTGAAAATACTCAATATTATTGTTTCTTCCTAAGACTTGGTTTAATCAAATTTTAAGAAAAATAAATACATGTTATATATACTGTATATCACAATAGTTACATGTGTGTCTGTATTGCATGTTCAAACCTTAATACCATAATTAATAACAGGTTAACAGATGTTTACTCCAGGAGTATATAATGAGATTCTAGAAAAATTCTTACATTACTCTTTAACTCAACCCACTCCATTTTAGTAGACTAAATCTACTGTAGATTTAGTTGACTAAAATCTTATGATATTTAGTCAACTAAAACTAAAACAATTCATATGACTAAAACTAAATGGCATTTTAGTCAAAACACTATGAATAAAACAAAATAGAAATTTGCAGATGCAAATGCAACAGATTTGGTGTAAATAAGCCCAGAGTCTTTGTTGGGATCTTTGAGAATTAATTACTTCACAGTGCAAACAATTACAGAGGTCAGTGTTGACTTGTTTTTAAAGCTCTTTTTTGTTTTTTAATAATATGTCAGTATGTTAATATTTGTTAAGGGCACAGGTACACTTTAAGTCTGATGCTCAAAGAGCACTGCTTCACGCTTCCCTTACTAGCCAAACAGTTTGGATTTAATACTCTAGATAACTTCCTTCCCCCCAATATTCTGCTCTCTTTTGTCCCTGTTCCAGTATTCCAGTCAATTCCAAAGGTGGCTGAACTGTTTTCTGTGATGTAATGACCCAGTATATGGCTGTACTGACCTGTGTTGTTGACTCTTTCAGAGAGAAGTGCAGTGTAGCATTGCTCCGTGAACACTGCACATTGCATTATAAATTCATTTCAGAGATAAAATGAGAAAAGTCTGAGTAATCCAAGTCTCCCAAAGGAAAGGTTAATAGAGCTGCCTGTATAATAACTACAAAAGTATTAAAAGTATCTTTTTCCCTTTATTTGTTCCCAGACCTTTGATTTTAATCAGGCTGTGTAGAGATTTCTGTGTGGAAGTTCTCTTGTGCAGGGGAGATAATAAATCGAATTTAGGAGCAAAAAAAAGAAGGTAAATTTCTTCTACTGACAAAAACCGAGTAATAAGAAAAGGCTTTTTAGTACGTCTACTATTCAGCTACGTCAAAAGATATGATTTTTGCACGATGCCTGCAGAAGAAATTCTGAAGAGGAAGTAATTTTGAGCTTAAATTATTTGTAAACCTAGTCACTGAAATCTCATATCAGCCTTAATTTAGTTAATTTAGTTTTAAAAGCCATTTTAATATGTTTGAGATTTTTGTAGCTTTATTAAAAAAACAAATACCTGCTTATCTTCCTTCCTGATCTATGAAGGCCCTTGCTCAGGTATATCCTCTTGTAGGGTGACATTGCTCTGTCCCTATCTCTCTATTGTGCTTCTGCACTCTCACCACATCACATAGGTTTTCGAAAGACATATTTAAAAATACATTAAGCTGGCATGATCCACTGCTACTGCTACTGCTATAAGGGAACCTACCCTGGAAAATACCATGCGCTTTGCCGGAGTATATATGTAGACATAAAGTGAAATGCAAATAGGCTGCAGGACTACTTATGAAAAGTTATGAAAGAAAGTCCAATGTTTTAAGCGCATTTCGGGGAGGGGGGATTGGGTGTCGTGTGCTGGTATGCATCTCCTAGTAGATCCGGACCGGGGGGTCCGACGTATGTACTGGGAAAACAGTAGAGAATGAAGCGCCACGGTCTAGAGCAATGGTGGGATATGGCGAGGGGTACGATGTATCGAACTCACCTGTTGGTGGGTGAGCACTCGCTTCACACGGGGACAAAGAGGAAAATGTAGTGTGGTGTGATGTTGGGCGACAGGGCCGTATTATTCCTTTTGGAGCGTTGGAGTGATGGATCAAGTATAGACAGCACACCAGCAAGACACCACCAACCCAACGGACCAGACCGGGACGCCGCCTGCAGGACTACAAATGTTACTGGGACAACTCTCTAAGATGGGAATTCACCTCACTTTGGGAGATTGCCTCTCATTTCTTGTTGTGTCCCTAGAACAGGAAGTAAATGGAAATCACCTTAACCTGACACAGACAGCACGAAATAGGGGTTAAAATGTTTTCATTATCTATCCAAAATAAAAATAAAGTTTTGACTAAACATATTCTTATTGCTTTACTGTACACACACGCACATACACGCATACACATTTGTATGACTTTCAGCAATAGACATTAAAAATGGCCCGAATTTGGAACCAGAACAACATATCTTAGGAAATGGCTCAGCTGCTTCATCAAATAAAGCCTGTGTAACTCACAAGTCTGCTCCACATTTATTGCTTCCTCTGATTATTTAATAAAGTACATTTCTGACACTATAATTAAATGACTGATAAATAAAAACCGCTTAAATTTTGTAAAGGAAATCGCAGATTCCCATTTTTTTCTAAATGAAGGGCATGACCTCCGGCTTCCTGGGGAATGGCGTCAGACTGAAGACAAGAAGGCGCACACAAACAGGCAACTCATTAATGACACAGTTAATGACTGACAACATTTTGGCAATTAAATGAAAGATAACAAATTGAGTTGCATGGTGGCACGGTAACACCTCAGACTGTTTACACACCACAAAAATAGCCTTAAAGTGAGCTTGTCATAACACAAATGTGGGAGCATACATTGCTGACTCCTAAAATATTCACATTTCTTGGGTGTCACATTAACTGACAACAAGCATGCAAAACAATTTCCTTTATGCTGGTTTAGAAGGTACTGCAGCCAGCCTCAGCCAGACAAACAGCATCTTTAAAAGGAGGTCAACAACAGCAGCCTCCATATTTTTCTCTTGCCAAGTTTCCTTTAAGGAAAACCTGTAGGCTCTCCTTACCTTGGTCCCAGGTCTATAAATCTGATGGCTATCCAGCTCATCTACAGATTGCCTGTGGAACTGTTGTAACTTTGCAATTATGGGATACACAGCTACCTGTTTGGAAACGTATGCTTTCGCCTATCCCAGTGCCTTTCTGTTGGTGATCATTGCTCCCCTTCACATCTGACAGCCAGCTGCAAGGTGTGGGATGGGAGTAGAACAGCCAATTATCAACAAGGCAGCTGCATCATCCACAAGGACCCAAGAGAATGGCAAGGTTTTGTGGTAAATTAATTGATCTGGTGGGTAGGAACTTGTTTTATGGTGCTGGTGGCCAACGTACAAAGCAACTCTTTAAAGCATATAGTAATCAACAATGTGGTAAAGCAGTAAAACTGGCACAGTAATGAACCCACACCTAGCTGAATAACGTCACCCACTGCCCTGATCCACCATTGCAGCCCTGGTATAAATCCTAGACTTCCCAGTATTCCTCTGGCTCTGTACAGTACTCAACTTGTCAATACCATGGCTAGTGTGGAAGAAGGTGACGCCTTGGAAGTCCAGGAGAACAGCGAAGACCTTTTAAGGCACAATTTCTATCCTAGTCCACTTAAAATAGAGACCTTCCTTTGGTTTGAGGTTGTTTTTAAAGGAACCCTGTCAAGACTGAAATATAGGTTTACCACAGTTGACTTTGTTTTAAAAAGTTTTAGGGCTTTGGTCCTTGATCCTGTGCAGTCTTTAGTGGCATAAAACATCCACGATGCTAATGATAGGCAGTCACCCTATGATCTCTACCAAGGTATTATTTATTTAAAGCCAAAATAAGTGATGTAAAATGTTTTTAACCTATTTTAATTGCTGTGGTAAATCACTTACAATGGATGCTTTTCCGTGATGTTTAAAAGTTTTAGTTTCCTGCAGAATCAACTGGTCCCCTGAGCACTGACCCCAATATCCTGTTTGAGGGCCCAGTCACACAATATCCAGTACATTCCGGTGCTGCCTGAATGCACTGGAACGCTTAGATCAAGCAGGGTAGCGTTCTGGTGTGGGTGGGGGCGTGTCGCTCCCATTCATGTCAATGGCACCAAAGACCCCCGGCCACAGTGCGAGCACCCGACCCGGAAGGCGAGGTACACAAATGCCCTACGTTCCAGTGCAATGCAATCTGAAAAAATGCTGCATGCACTATTTTTTCAGATCGCAATGGCACTGGAACAGATGGCATTCCTGTACCTTGCTTTCTGGTGGGGATGATCACACTGTGGGCAGGGGGCATGTCTGCGTTGCCATTGACATGAATGGCACTGATACCCCCCTCCCGCCCCAGAACGCTGCCCGGCTTTATCTGCGATCCAGTGCGTTACAGGCTCGAACCACACCAGAACGTACTGGATATCGTGTGAAAAGGCCCTAAGGGTTGCTCCCTTCCCATGCAGGATCCTATGGAGCCACCCTTGTGTGTGCTAGTAAGCTGTGTATGTCTCCACAAACACACAGACACAGCAAGACAAGACACTCCCCTGATACCTGCTCCCCTCGCCTCCTTCCTCTTCCCTTCTCTAAGCTATTAGATGGACAGCTTTTGGAGACTGCTCTGCCCCCTGTGATCTTGTAATGGTCAAGAAGTTCAAAGGAAGCCGAGCTGAGAGAGTTGGAACTGTTTGGAAACATGATGACTGTGTTTTTTTGGAAAAAAATGTAAGAAATACTATGCTGGACAATGTATAATTGTGTGATCTGGATTAATTATTAAAAAGAAAGTTGAGGGTTTAACACAACCTTAATACAATTATGTCATGTAGTAATACTGACACATATGTTTGCATTGATGTAGCATTTATAATGACAGGCCTTTGTTAAATGACCTCAGATTATGTTTCAATATGACTTTAATTAATTTGAAATTTTTACTATCTGCAAAAGTGAAACTACAGAAGAGAATGTAAAAAGAGAAGATGCACAAACAAAATAAAATACCTTGCAAGTATTAAGTTCAATGACGTTTTATCTATTAGAATGAATACCAGCACTGCTAATGGACAAAACAGGCCAGGGGCTCTTAACTAGAGAATTAATCTGCAGGTATTGCATTTCAATAAACATGAATCAATAACTGGAGAACAGCAAGGACCTACTGCTCATAAAAGAGAAGGCACAAAACAAACGATTCACTACACGGCTGGCCATTATTTAAAAGGTAATAAACAAGAGTTTATGAAGTGTTCCTTGAAAAAGTTTGGGCTTTTTTTTAGCAAGAAAGGTTAAAGGTAAACCCCACTTCCATATATTGAGCCATAGGGTAAGACATTTAAAGTAGTATTAAGGTCTGGGAGTTTTTTACCTTAATGCATTCTCTGCATTAGGGTAAAAATAGCCCAGCATCTTTCTTCTCCCCAGTGCCCCACACACTTACCTATCAGCTACGCTCGTTTTTTATACACGTCTGGAGTTCATGTTAGATTTTTAACTTTCTCCCTGAGTCCTGATCACATGATCACTGAGATAGCTTGTGATTGGCTATTACAGTGATCACTAGCTGTAGAACCCTCTGCATCTATTTCTCATCTGTGAGAAAAAAGAGATACAGTGTATCCTTCTTTTCTCGTTACAGAAGAGCCCAGGGTACATTCCCGCCACTAGATGAAGTCGAGGAGCATGGGAAATTATAAGTGATTGTAAGCATATGTACTGATTTACTAACAAATGCCAAAGTTGTGAAACTGGGTTCAGGCGTTAAGGTTTGTTTCACTTTTAGCATTAAGAGGTTAAGAGGCAAAATATACTGTATCCAAAATGTAATTTGCATAGCTAGGGAAGATTATGGCATTAACGCCACAATAAATATTTGTGATTATAGTGCTACTAATATTGTTGTTTCTCAGTAGTTCAGTAAGATGTGTTTCATTCGGTTATCGTTTGTTTTATCTTTACTCCATATAATTAAAAAATATCCAGCCTGAAAGGTGCCGATAATTTATTACATTTTAATTTGTAAACTTAGCTCGGGAAAATATATTGTTCTCAGTTAAAAGATTCATCATCTGTTGATTGTTTTCAACAACATATACAGGTCATTTGAAGATGATCCATATTTTTCTTTTAATTGGAAATGTTTTATGACGAACAGACTTGGAGTCAGCCTCCATTCAACGAGCTCACCTTGGGAAATTAAGTTCATCCAAATAATAAGATCGGTGACACAGATGGAAAAATGACATATGTTGAGTCATTTATTATTGCACAAGACATCTCTCTGGGTTCAGTTAAGATATTTGGCGTTGCAGACTTTTAGAAACTTGCCAGACCAGTGCAATAAATAGACCCATCTGTCTCAAAAGGAAAATTCTCTTCTGCGCTGTTACTCTAATACAAACTTGAGCAACTCACATATAGAATGCATTCACACCATGTGCAGTGACCTGCATTTTACTGCAGCTGGTCACTGCAAAGGCACATAGAAAACTGTTTTCAATGCGTCTCGTTCACAACGTTGCATTCAAATGCGGCATGTCTGCATTTTCATGCAATGCACTTTAACGCATGCAATGCAGCGCAACTGAAAGGAACGAAAAACCGATATGAAATGATTTTCTAGTTTGAATTTATCCAGTGACCTGAAGTGCAACCATCTTTGATAGGAAGGTGTGTTTGGAGATTACATGTCCAAGCAAGATATTTTCATCCAGAAGATGGCTGGCTGGGTAGATATCGACAATTTTGTGAGCCAGGTGCAGCAGCATCAGGAGCTGTGTGATCTGCACCATAAAGAGTCAAAGCCTTAAATGACACAAGATAGAAGCAGAGATTTATCCAGACTGGGTGCAGCAATTAACCAGCAGTTAGTACATTATAGTGGTAAAGATAGACAGATGGGATCCCCCTGAAACTACACCCCACATCCTTATCTTGGAAGTTGTATTGATCTTGAAGTGGCCATGGGGTCCCCCTAAAAGATCCTTACCAGACCCCTCAGATGTGCTATGGATTTTAAGGATTGAAAAATATCAGTCTTGGTGCCCCCCCAGTTCCATACCAGATCCTTATCCAACTATGCTGTCTGGCTGGTCAGGAAAGGGAGGGGCAGCAAACAATGAAAGTAAGTGACGTAGGAAAAAACGGTTAAAAAAAAATCTTAACAAAGGATGACATTAAAACTATATAGTGTCATTAAAATTATATAAAATAAAATACACATATATATATATACACCGTATTTTGCGCTCTATAAGGCGCTCCGGACCATAGGACGCAGGGGTTCTGTGTTCTGTGACAGCTGTAGTTAGTCACAGCTGAGACAGCTGGTGCTGTGATTACAGCGCCACGGTCTCAGTAATCACACAGAGCTGACGAAGAACGGACTCTAGGGGCTCTATGGTGAGCTCCTATGTCATGGTCAGGAGTCCCCCAGAGGAGCGGGGGCTCATGAAAACCACGGGGCGGGGGCCCGGACACGATCGCTGCCACCCCTGGATTTGATTCAAGTGATCTAATTAGATCACTTGTATTAAACGAGCAGCTGCTCCCACTGTACATTTAGCTCTGCTTGTCCGGAGCAGGGCTAAATGTACAAAAAAACTACTCGCCCGGCGCCCGAAACTGCATGTAACGGGCGTCGGGCGATAGGGATTTGCTCCATAAGACGCACACACATTTTCCCCCGTGGATTAGGCAACAATAAAAATGTTTTGTTTGGTTTGTGCCAAACTATCTACATCTTTGCCTTCAACTTTTGATGTCTGCTCAGTTGATAGACGCCAGCACTCATGGCACATGCCCCAGGTCTTCTGGTGAATTCCCCTAGGTTCTCTTTATAATATTTGTTACCATCATCCCAAGTATAATCATGTCAACAAAAATATTTCAGGCTTGATGATCCATTCTTACCTCCGCTAGTAATTGAATTTCCCCCCCACAATTCTTTACACTACTTGGTGTCTATGTTTATCTTCACAATTCATAATTATTTTTCACTAAATAAATAATGCCCATTACATAACAATAATATATGTTGTATTCACATTACACAAGTTAAGTAATATTACCAACTTTTTCACCCCCTAAGGACAGGAAGGAAAGCAAATCTTATGACTTTACCATGTGTTAGTAAAACTGTACATATCTTTGCAACTATGTGGTGTATCCAGGCAAATCCAGGTGAAATTAAAATTTTTGTTCGGGACCATTTGGGACTTCATTTGGTAAATGGTAATAGATATCTTAAAAAAACATTTTTCAAAGGACAACTGTCCCAAAATAGAAAATGCATTTTTCTTTAATCTGTAGCTGTATTTTTCTTTCCCTTAACATGACCACCACCAAAAACAACCCAAAATATATTTCCGTACTCCTATCATGCATGGGGTGTTATTTGCGCCTGTAGCAGGGCCCAGAAACAATAGTGCGCTTTTTGTTTCTTTTTTTTTGAATGTGCGTTCACACATTGACATTGACAATAGATTTTGACCATGCTGACAAAAAAAATTGAAGGAGCCAGACAGAAAATGTTGGCAAAGTATAACAGTGAATGTTTATTGTTGTTTGGGAAACTCCATTCATTCCAAAATCAAATACATTTCCAGCATTTGTCAAGTCTCTGATGACGTTTTCGAGCGTTCTGATGACATTTCTAGCATGAAGGTTCGAACAAAAAACTCCAAGTGTATGTCTGGCTGAACACTGAAACTGACCCTAACACCGACACTAGCACCAACCTAGATCAAGCCCTGATCTCACAATATTATCTTTTTTTTACCAGACTTTTAGTTGGAAAAAAGTAATTCCTCCTCTCATTGGTAACTCCCTTTGATCTCCTCTCAGTCTGTAACAGGTCCCGGCGCCGGCCGAGACCTGCGTTACGGGGACGAGCAGTGGCGCCGCCCCCGGCAGTCCCACGTCATTCTGGTCCGCCTCCCTCTTTTTTTACTATTGGCTATTGCAAATTGAAATAGCCAATAGTAATGTGCCAATGCTTTTCAATGGGAGAATTTTTTTTCACAGCGGTGTTTCTCTCCTTGGCGACCTCCCGCTCCCGGGGCGATTCGGAGTGAGAGCAATAATTCTAGGGCCATCAATCACTGATAACACTAAACTGATGAGCAGTAAAAGCATTTTAATCGTCGCCTATGGGCGTTTTTCGCGGGCGCATGCAATTTTAGGGCTTGACATGTTTGGTGTCTATTTACCCGACGTGACCCCGAATTTTATGTTTTACTAAAATTATGGGTAAGAATAAATGCTTTATAACATAACGTAGGGAAACTTTTCTTGTTTTTTTGTTTTTTTTACATTTATGGTACTTTTTCATTATATAGTAAAAAAAATAAAATAACCCCCCGTGGGGTCACAAAAGAAAGCTCTATCTGTCCCCAAATTTTTTTAACATAAATTGCAAGGCTATAGTCCGGTCATGCTGACTGGCGAGACACCATCAAATTTTTCAAGCCCTGGTTATATATATATCGAGGTAAGCCTGGTCAGAAACTGAGCTCCTTTGAACAAGGTAGTGCCATTGGCAATCACACTCAATCATCTGCAGGCTGGGCATTTCCCACCCTTCAGCTGCATGTAAACAAAGGGTGGGATGCTTGTAACAACCTTATATACCCAATTTACCTTTAATGGAGAAGTTTTAATACAACAACCGTATACAGAACACCCACATACAAAGAAGCCATATTAGATCTTTTGCCACTTGTAGAATGTTGTAGCTAACTGCAAATTAAACTAAACATGTTAGGTTTATTAAAGTATTCCTAAAGCCTGAAAAACAGTAAACTAATGCAGCCACCAATTCTAAGGACTGGGACGCTACAAGCTATTATGTTTTTCTCCTTGGGTTCAGCTATATTTTAATGTTTTACCAAAAGTGGAGGCACCCTTTACATTAACAAAAACCTCTTAAATAAACTGTACAGCTCCTTGAATAATGTCTGTCTCTTACTGTTTCCAGCTCAGCAATCAGAATGTGTCATTGCATAATTACTACTACAAGAACTTACTGTGCTAAGCCCTGAGTGAACCCGGAATTGTTAGCTGTGGCTTGGATTCTTCTGTGTTTTTTCATCTTTGTGTAAATAAGACATTGGACACATTACAGTTTTTTTTTATTTCCCAATTTACGTAATGACAACTTCCTCCTGTGTGTTTATAATGCAGAGCTCTATAGGTGTACATTGGCTGAGATCCTCCCTAAGATAATACTGTGTGTGAATGTATGTTCTACAAAAGGGTATGATGTCCATTGTGTTCAAAATGAATTTTCAAGAGCAGCTCCCACCAACATACATTTAAAATACAATAGATGTGATAGGAAAGGGCTGTATGCATGCACGTGGTAGTAGATTCTTTACAGGAATGCATGAAGAACTCAGAACCGGGCAAACATCAGAACAACTTTCAGTCACAATCTCTGATTGCTGAAGCAACGCTGAAGACGGGGGTGGGATCTTCTTGATGGATCCTTCAAGAGCAGTAAAGAGCTGATAGGAGACCAAACTCAGCCACACCACCAGAAAAGAAGGAATCTATGGGTTGAGTTGAATTTGACTTTTGAACATCAATTGTGTTTTTATTCTCTGGATACTAAAAAGTTTAACAAACGTGATTGTTGTTGTTGTTTTTTAAATAACCTTTACACATTTTTTCACTTCTAACAATTTTCAGTCTAGCAGGACAGCATCTTTGCAAGTATTTATATGAAGATTTTGCGGCGCTGAATCCCCTTATGCGCTCTAACATTTGTTGTGTCATAAAACAATACACTCTTATATTTGTGACCAAAAAGTGTTGTTATTCAAACAAATTAAGCAAAACAAACGGTAAATCATGCCTTTGCTTTGAAGGTTAGCGGGTGGCTTCCCGCGCCTTACGGGTGGCTTCCCGCGCCTTACGGGAGTGTCAAGTAGTCTTTCTCTCTTTCTGCACAGTGCGGGCGCACACGAAAGACCAAAATCTTAGAAGAAGCTTCCATTTCAGTCACTGAAACCCACGGAGTATCTTGTGCCTTTGGAAAGTGCTGGGAGAGGGGCATCCGCAGCTCCTGCCTGTATTGAGGAGCTACATTCTTTGACAGTAATATCGTCTTATACTGGACACCTCTCCCGAAGTCTTTCTTCCATCTTTACACACAGGACTCTAGCAGGTTCATTTTCCCTCGAGCTCTTTGAACTGCAACATATGTGAGTACATTCTCTGATACATTGTTTCTTTTGAAAAGTACTTCAATCATCCAGAAACCTGCATAGATGGTCCTTTACCACACAGGTGGTTTTTAGGCAACAATTCTTATAATCATGCAGGATATATCCAGTGGAATGTTTTAAGTGTATTTAAATGTCTCTGGTACATGAGTTTATTGTATATGTCTTTTTCTACTATTAAATATTGTATCAATAATTTTGACTTACCTGTTTTGAACCAATCTTTTTAGAAGGGATTTCTAATTTTTGGGGGAACGTTTTTGTGAATGATACCAGAATAGCAGAACACTATGGAACAGTGGAATACTGGAATAGCAGGATACTGTTACAGCAGGATACTGGAACGGAAGTATAACAAACCATTTGGGTGGATCCAGCAGCAGTACAGCACTCGGCACGTGGCCCTTGGCTCACTAACACACAGTAAAAGCTCCGGCACCATCCAGTAGCTATCTCTGCCTCTTACTGTGCCAGCCCTGGTTTCTTTCACTAATCAATCTATGATATCTCTGGCCTCACTTTACTGCCTCAGGTCCTGGCTGCCTGAATTCCCCAATGTCCACCTGCTGGTCCCAGCAGCTCCAGGGCACACACATTCAGCCCAGCCTGGGGACCCTCGTACACCCACCTCATGGGCCCCAGAAACTCTCCCTTGTTGGTCTGTGGGCAGGCCTAAAACCCCCTGTTGCCAGGGACAGGCTTGTCCTAAGCTGGAGCAGCAGCTAATCAGTTGTCCTCTCCTCCTCCTTTCCCTCTGTGTTGTTCATCAAACAGGCTAGAGAAGGAATAGTCTGTGCAGTTGGGTTGAATGTGCTGCTAGACAGCTTAAATGAGTCCAGCCAGCGCTACACATGTATTGCTGAAAACCACACTAGAGATGTAACAAACACAACATAATGCAAAGCACAGGTATGACTAGAGCCATATAGCACCTACAATCATTTGTTCCATCTGTTTAGGGATCGGTCACTATTTCTAGAAATCACCTAAAAGCTGGCCATACACGTGACCGTTTTAAATCAATTTCAACCACTTTTGAGGACCAAAATTTGCAAATATTGCAAGAAATTGACAAAAAACTAAATAGCTACTGCTCATGAGATTGACTGACCACCAAAATACATTTTGAAATAGGAACTGGGTGAAAATTTGACACCTTCAATATGGTTTATTAAAAGATCCAATTGAACTGAAATCGAAGTGGGAAAAAACAATGTCAATTTGTTCAAAGGCAATTTTTCTTCTGCTTTTTCGATTGAGGCAATTTTTAATTCTTCGTCATTGCGCTCCTTCACAACCACCATTTTTTGTCTTCAATTGCTTTGCCATTTCAACATAAAGTGGAATCGGCAGTTTGATCACCCAGACAAATTGCCACATGTATGGCCAGCTTAATAGTATGATTGAGCAACTAAAGATTACCTTTGTATCTAGCAGTAGCCAAAAAATGGAACCATTTTAATGGCTAACATGGTACAACACTCTGCCTATGCATGGCAAGACTGAAAATAATAATGGGATTTGATGTTTGAAGTTTAATGTGACAGTAAATGTTTTCAAGATATTTCAATGCTGATTAAATCACTTATAATGGATGCTGCTCCTTGATGTTTAAATGTTTGTTTCCTGCAGCCGGTCCCATAAGCACTGGTTCTGATATCCTGTTTTAGGTGGGCTCCTTTCCCTTGCAGGGTCCTATGGAGTCACCCTTGTGTGTGCTAGTAAGCTGTGTATGTCTTCACAAACACACTGGCACTGCAAGACGTTCCCTTCCTTTCTTCTTCCCACTCTTCCCTTCTACAAACTAGTAGATGGACAGCTGCTGGAGACTGCTCTGTCTCTTGTAAATTTGTATTGGACAGGAAGTTCAGGAAAGCAGAGCTGAAAGAGTTTGAGCTGTGTGGAAAACACAATGACTGTAGGTGCTTAGGAAAAATGTAAAGAAATAATTTGCCTGGCGATTTAGATTTGTTTGACCTGGATTCATTATTGAAAACAAATTTGAGAGTTTAATTCTACATTAATGGTAGGTCCACTTTAAACAAGAAAGGGCCAAACAAGGAAAACAGGGGAGATTCTCATTCAAGAGTTGGAATTGTTTTTTTAGAATCTCTCTTATACACATTTGTGTGCCAATCACTACATTTAAATAAAGAGTTTGCACAGCATGCTTGAGGAAATCTGATTTCTCCAATAATGAATACATGAAGTCCCTTCCTTCTGTACAGAAGTGCTGGAATTCCCATGCAAATAAGAGGCAGTTTGGCAAAAGGAAACATTACATAAGAACAAATAATTGTAAATTCCAAATGATCCCATTACTTTCATATGAAGACTTGGCCTTAGGTTTGTATGAGCACAGAATTAGGCAAGCAAATAGTGAAAACTTTTCATAACAGGCAGTTCACTTCATCTAATCTGTTCACTGGCCTGAATTAAATGATACGCTAATGTCTTTTCAGCATTTTTTAAGTTTTTCTTTAAATCTGAACTCTAGGCAGAATAATGCAATAATGGGTCGCTATGGCATGTGGGGGTGCTGGCTGTCACAGACAGCTCAGCAGCGGCCACGACCCAATAATGCAATAATGGGTCGCTATGGCATGTGGGGGTGCTGGCTGTCATAGACAGCTCAGCATCGGCCACGGTGTAAGAGGAGGCGGGCCCCGCCTACTCCATTCCGAACACCGCCCTCATCTGCCGCAGCGGCTGGCTGTCACTGACACAGCTCCGAAGCGGCTATGAGGGGAAATGTAGCTAAGGAAGAAAAGAAAAAGTACAGAAAGCTATCTTATTCCTCGTTCCCCTGGCAGGCTGCATTTTCTGTGCTGAACAATGCTCCTGAGATATGGGTTTTGTGAGGTTTCGCGCTCGTGTGCAATTTTAAGGCTTGACATGTTTGGTATCTTTTTACCGGACGTGACCCCATCTTTTATATTTTACCCAAAAAAATTGGGTAATAATAATTTTTTTAGAATTTAATATAGGGGAAACTGTTTTTGTTTTTAATTTTCTGTACATTTTACTTAATATAGTAAAAAATTAAATCCCCAGTAGTGATTAAATACCACCAAAAGAAAGCTCTATCTGTCCCCAAAAAAGGGTAAAAAATTAATTTTAGTACAGCGTTGCATGACGGAATAAATGTCAGTCAAAGTACCGCAACGCTGAATACTGAAAAATGGCCTGGATGGGAAGGAGGTTTAACACCGCGGACTTCAAGTGGTTAAAGTTTCAACATTTTTAAAGTGACAACATTATCGCTTTAAGTATGATGGCTCTCCTCTCAAACTCCTTACTATGTGCGTATGTTATATTCTCCCTAAATAGCAGTGAAGGAAAATGCAGATTATTATATTAGTTGATAATAATAATAGGCAATTTAGCCATCATCTCAATTAATAACCTGATCGTGAGTTAACTATTTAAATATAACTAAACACAAAAAAACCTTCAATTATGGTGTGACACCCAATGTCATCTGTCTAATGCATGGAAGACAACTGTTTATATACACATAAAAATATAATGGAAAGAGCATACAAAGGAACAAAACCGCCTAACCTGGCTTTTATTATATTGTCTATTCCCTTAATAGCCTCCTACACCTATAATTATTGTGCTTTGCTACAGAAAAGAATGACAAATAGACCAGCCGTTAAACTTTCCTTTTTATATCTTCTGAAGAATAACAACTTTTTATCGTTCCCAGTGGATGTTTCTTGTCCTCTAATATAACAAATAAATATGAATAAGAGGCAATTAGTGAGATTCGATGAACAATGAATATAAAGGCTCATTGTGACAGAATAACATAGCAAAAGCTTTCAAAGTAGACAAAAAAGAAATCTGGATGTTGGCGATGAGTCCTTGTAGCATTTAAATAAACATGTCTTTTATTAAATATAAAGAATGCAAATTGGAGAAAGTGTCCTCAAATATCCATACAATGAAGAAAACATTCTTTGCACTTGCTGGAAATTAAGTTGAGTAAAATAGTTTTGTTCTTAAAGTGATGTTAATGCAAAATATCATATTTTTAATCTATTTCAAATGTTGATGAAATTACTTACGATGGATACTAGCCCGCGATGTTTAAATGTTTTAGTTTTCCACAGAATCAGCTGGTTCCCTGAGCACTGGCTCTGATATCCTGGTTTAGGGTCTCTCATTTTGCTTGCAGGGTCCTATGGAGACACCCTTGTGTGTGCTAGTAAGCTGTGTTTGTCTCCGCAAACACACAATATACGGATGCCCTGCTGTACTGCTTGCCAGATATCCCAAAGATCAATGGGCTGGGTGCTAGAAGTGACCGCATGTTGGGAATATGACATCATGGTGATGCCAGGGTGGTAATGGGGCGGGTCTTATGTGTTCTCTGGGTCTGTTTGTATATATAAATGGCTGTAACACTTTCACACATTATCATTCTTGAGCCTGATGAAGGGGGCCCTGCGCGGCCCCAAAAGCGTTTGATTATCTGACTGACAATATGCGTCAATAAATAGATGTTTGGTTCGGACACTTTACTTTGCTGTGCTGATGACATTTTTCCACAAACACACAAACACAGTAAGGCAAGCCATTCCCCTGCTCCCCACTCCTCCTCCCTCCTTCAAGCTAGTTGATGGACAGTGGCTGGAGACTGCTCAGTTCCATGTAAACCTGTACTGGACAGGAAGTTCAGGGAAGTCAGGCTTAGAAAGTTGTAGCTTCATTCCTTCTCCTTCTACCTTCTCCAAGCTAGTAAATGGACGGCTACTTTAAAAATCGAACTGGAGCTGAGGGAGTTGGAGCTGTTTGGAAACATAATTACTATAAGTGCCTGGGTAAAATAAAAAAAAAATACTTTGCTGTGTGAAGTATATTTGTTGTATCTGGATTCATAATTGAGAAAAATAGCACAAGAATGTAATACTACTTTAAATAAAAAAGGAGTTTGAAAACTGCTTAAAATAAAATTTTCCGATTTGGGGACAGGCTATTGACTTGGGCGAGCAACCATATTTCACTGGAATTCCACTGGAAAGCTATCTGTGTCTGAGTTCCCAGCACATTTGCCAAGACTCTAATAAAGAGACCTCTTTCTCCTTCTTGGATTTGAATCCACTAAAAAAGATAGGAACTCCGTTAAAAAGATTTCACCACTGGCCTCCCCAGGAAATATAGGAAGCGAGTAAATGGCTCAGTCTTCCAGCAGCCATTTAAAACTTAAATATTGGTTTTGGGTTGAACAACTGTAATGGACTCCCCAGTATCCCGACTAAATACTTCCATAGGTGAACTACATTCTCGGGCTGGAATCGGAAGGAATCAGAATTGTAGCAGGGGCTACCCCAAAAATCAGACAGCATTGATATTGGAGTAAAACAGACACAAGTTTTTGTTCAACTACGTGGAATTTATACTCCACACAAACAAACTTGATTAGATTTCTCTTTGAAGGTTCTCATTCATCCAGGTCATGGTATATCTGTAAAAAATAAATCAAAACAACTGGACTTGCTGTACTTTTCTTGATGACGTTTAACTGGACATCCGACCTGCTTTCTCAATTCAGAAGTTGCAATATGGCTGTGATTAGATTATTTCAAACAATGCCCACACGATCAGTTAAGGGCTTAGATACATCATTTCTGACAAGGTCCATCACAGCCCACCTGACCATGTCCACTCCAGACATACCTTCGCTGTATAAGCCTCTCTCATAACAGCAATACCCTCAGTGCATGCAAGCGTCCCTTCTGGGAAAAGTTCCAAACAGAACATAAAGGGTTCTATAGAAAGAAAAAGATACCTAGTTATCCAGTCCATGTGACAACGACCCTTTGAACGACCCTTTAAAGATTGCCTGTGCCCAGACTATGGACATCATAAACTATAACATTAGATAACTGTTTCGACTATTGAAACACCCAAACAGATGCACAGCCATGAGATCAATGCATAAAGCAAACTATTTTCAACTCCAGCCATTCCACACGGTCCCTGTATTTCACCCACTGTAAAACATTTCACCCTGTTAGGGCTTAACCTTCTAGATATATCTCTATGAAAAAATCCAACCAAGGTGAAACACATTAGGGTTGGTGGAATACAGGAACTGGAGTCCAATAAAGTTTGTTTGATGCATTGATCTCATCGGTCTGCGGCTGTTTGGGTGTTATGAGTGGAGCTGGAACTTGCTTTTCTGGCAGACATCTCTCTTTATTTTTCAAAGGCTGGACTCCAGGATGGAGCAGTATTCTTCTTGCCTTATTTATTATATAACAGAAAACATATTCTTAACAAGCCTTAAAGAGTTTTGGTATGACGTTATTCTTTCTCAAACCCCCCTCAGCCCTGAGCATCTTCCAGAAATTTTTACACTATTTTTTGTGCAAATGCGCAGATCCTCAACAATTAAAACAAAGACTCTTGAGTTGGTTTCAGTGAGTTTCCAACAGCTTGATGTACAACTCTGGGCAAACAAAAACTTTTACAAAAATACCTTTGCAGTGAGGCTAACCAAAGTTGTATTCATTGTTTGATCCTCAGTCCCGCCAGCGCCCTCTGTGTTGCTAGACCAGTCCCCGCAGCCTCTTCTCCTCTGGCCTTTAGCATTCTAAGGACCGCTGATGTCATCAAGATCTAATTATGTCTATTGACCATCCACCCTCCATCGTGAGGACACCAAGGAACATTCTGTGAGTGCATCAGGAGAGAGGTAAGCACTTACCACCATGGGACAGCTCTTTTCCATTCTCTAATTAAAATTGTGTATACCAAGCTGTACACATCATGGGTGAAAGGGGGAGAGGGGGATAAGTCCCTCCTTTGACTATTTAGACTATTTAGCTGTCTGTGTAAACTGAGCTGCAGCTAACAAGTATTGCAAATAGGATTTTTTCAGCAAAGCAGCAAAGTTAGTCCAGATAATATTTTTTTTAAAAAGAGACTAGAGCCGCTCCTGCTATCTGGAAGTTGTAAATATGATACATTGATATACTCTATTTCATGGTTACTCATCTACAATAATACAATACTATTTTTTTAAATATGTTAATAATAATATTTTTACAATATTTTTTAATACTGAATGTCATAAAGAAAAAAAATATTTTTATATATACCGTTTATTTTTTTTTTTATACAATTGTAAATGCATTTTGTGTATTGCTCCCTATTACTCTACAGCCTGAGAAATTTCTGGTAAGGCATTTTTGGCATATAATGTCTCTGTGATGTGCAGACTATTTTTTTTAAGTTTTTTTTTTTACACTTAACTTTATTGCTATCACATAGGGGGATAATAATGTCTCTATTTGATAGCAGAGGAGAATAACTCAAATAAATTAGGGTTATTCTGTAGTTAACCAACACATGTTGATATTGCTTAATTTGACCTAGGTATACGCAGACATCAATGACCTCTGTTCATGAATGGGGTAATGAGGTGGTATCTAGACATGATAAAAACCTTCAAAATCTTGCATTTGCTCGATGAAGGACATGTTCATGTTAGCACAGCAAATTACACCGTGGTTACTAAAGTGTATTAAAAAGCAAAATCGGGGCACCTTCCATTTGCCAGTGCAATTTTGGGAAGAAGGAAGACTGGTGCCACCACTTAAGGGATGTACACATTTCACACACTCACAGCTCTGTCAAACACTTCAACCCACCAACTCTCTGAACTCTACTTGTGTTATAATTGCTCCATCAGTTTATATTAGCTAAATGACAAAATCAAAGTTATGGTCCATTTACTATACTGTAGTAATAATAAACATTCTAGCAGCAAATTATTCAGAATTTTAATTATGCGTGTTATTACAGAGAAATCATTCTGAAATGTTGTGAAAGCAATCCGTCTGGGGAATAAATCTGCATTTCCTCACATAGTAAAAGGACTATTGTTCTTTTGCACGTGTGGTTTTGCACTCTTGACAGTGCTCTGTAAAGTCGTTTTTTAGGTACCAAATGACAATTCCAAGGCAATGAAAGGTAAAATAGTATATTTATTAAAAAGAGATTCAAAATGTATTCAAGTCAGATACAATTCATTTGTGAAAGCCAGCTGCTCAGCTGGCTTTCACAAATTAATTTTAGCTGGCTTTCATAAATGAATTTTATCCGACTTGAATACATTTTTTATCTCTATTTAATAAATATACTATTTTACCTTTCATTGCCTTGGAATTGTCATTTGGTACCTAAAAACCTCCATCTTTTTCTCTTTGTGATTACTACTATTTTCAGGGGTGTGGTACCTCATAAATCTAATTATGTGGCTCTTTAAAGTAGTGACATAAAATAGCACCCTAAGGGGTCTATTCACGAAGCTGCCGAAGGATCTAGCCGTAGCTTCGGCCGATCCTTCGGCTAGCTTCGGCCCCAGGACCCCTTCGGTTCAGTAGAACCGAAGGGGTGCTGTACGGGCTATTCACTATATACGGCTGAAATCAGTCATACCAGCCTGAAGTGAATAGCCGAACAGCGTTCACTTCAGGCCGGTCATTCACTTGGCTGCCTACGGCAGCTTAGTGAATAGACCCCAAAGTGTGTTGTGGAAATGAAGACATGCATCCAAAGCAACACATTGCAAAATCAACTTTTGCGTACTTTGCATATTGGAATTCATACAATATATAATCTGAAAATACAAGGACACCCTTTCAAATTAATGATTTAGGGTTTTTAGTGAAGGGTACTGTTAAAACTACAGCATACAAAGACATTTTGGAAAATTGCATGCTTTCAATCTTGTGCAACAGTTTATGGAAGGTCCTTTTCTGTTCTAGAGTGACGGTGTCATTGTGCACAAAGCCAGCTCCATAAAGACATGGGGGTCTATTCACTAAGCTGCCGAAGGATCTAGCCGCAGCTTCGGCTGATCCTTCGGGTAGCTTCGACCCCAGGACCCCTTCGGTTCAGTAGAACCGAAGGGCTGGTGTACGGGCTATTCGCTATAGCCTGTACAGCTCCCGAAGTTGGCCGAGCGGCTCAGTCGAAGTTGGCCGAAGCTGGCCGAATGGCCGGCCGACAGCCTGATCTGTCATTACTCTCCCCGACGCTCTGGGAGTCTAATACGGCTCACGGCGGCCCAGGAGAGAAACACTTTCTCCCGGAAAGGTTTACTCTGCTCGATCGAGCAGAGTAAACCTTTCCTTGTGATCTGTTTTTTTTTCTGGCATGGAGCCGCTGGCCGCCCTCAGTCAGAAAAAAAAGAGAAGCCAGCATAGGAATGCATAGCTAGATTCCTATTGGCTATTTCACTTTGCAATAGCCAATAGCAAACCAGCTATTGCACCCGCCCTCTGCTGCTGTCAATCAGCAGAGGAGGACCTGCAGTTCTCCATCAGGTCCCCTTCTGGTGACTGACAGCAGCAGAGGGCGGGTGCAATAGCTAGTTTGCTATTGGCTATTGCAAAGTGAAATAGCAATAGCAATCTAGCTATTGCTATTTTTATTTTTTTTATTCTGACGGCAGCAGAACCGCACGACCAATAGAAACCAGTTGGGCGGAGCTAGCTGTCACTGCTTTCATTTTCTATTTTATTTTTTCTACTTTTTTATCTGTTTTTCTTTTCTGCTCGGTACCACAGAGGTACCGGGCAGAATAGCCGAGCCGATTGCCGCTCAGCGGCATTCGGCTATTCACTCACTGCTGTTCGGCATCTATGAGAATAGGCCGAACAGCAGCGAGTAGGCTGCCGGAGGTTCGGCACAGCTGATCCAGATGTTGGATCGGCTGAGTCGAACCCCTTCTGCACTTCTGGTCGGCCGAACATGCTGAGCATGTTTGGCCGACCCAAAGCCAGCCGCTGCAAGCCGATGTATGGCTGATTTTAGTCGGTGTCTGGCTGAAATCAGCCATACAAGCCTGAAGTGAATAGCCGAACAGTGTTCGACTCACTTCACTTCGGGTCGGTTATTCACTCGGCTGCCTACAGCAGCTTTGTGAATAGACCCCGTGGTTTCATGAGGTTAATGTGAAGGAGCTCTAGTGGCCTGCACAAAGCTCTACAATCGAAATACAAGTGAGGAAACTAAACATGAGATTGTAGTCCATAACGGGAGTGAGCTTGGAGCGGTGGCTACTTCACAACACACACAGGGACCATGGAGAACAAAAGTAGCCGCCCTCCAGAAGGAAGGACAGTGTCAGCCCCCATTCAGAGATGATTGGAGGATCTACAGCCGAGGGATACACAAAATGGGTAAATTTTTGGTAATAGTTAAGGTACTTGAATGTTAAGATTTACTAAGAATTACAGGCCTACAATATAAACAACAAATTTCCATGCAAAAAATTGTACCGCTTTTGGTACAAAATTCCTGACATAATCATACCGCCAGGGAGGTTAAAGGTTAAACTCGAGTTTAATGTCACTTTAGGTATTTCCTGGGATCTTACGTTTGCTCAATGAAGGACATGCTCATGGTAGCACAGAAAATTACACTTTGATTTCTAAAATATATTAAGAAGAAAAATCCGGGCACCTGATAGGGTTGCATTTGCCAGTGCAATTTTGGCAAGGAGGAAGACAGGTGCCACTTCTTTAGAGGTTTATGCATTTCACGCACTCGCATTTCTTTCAAACTCTTCATACCCACCAACTCACTGAACTCTACTTGTTTTAAGATTGCTCCATCAGTTTATATTACGATATAAAAGTTATGGTTTATTTACTATAGTAGTAATAATAACATTCTAGATGCAAATTGTTCAGAATTACGCATGTTGTTACAGAGAAATAATTCTGAAATGTTGTGAAAACAAGCCTTCTAGTGAAAAAATCTGCGTTTCCTCACATAGTAAAAGGACTATTGTTCTTTCGGACGTGGGGTTTTTGCATCCATGACAGTGCTCTGTATAGTAGTGACATAAAATAGCACCCAAAGTGTATTGTGGAAATAAAAACGCACTTCCAAAGCAACACTTTGCAATATCAATTATCACCTACTATTGCTTATTGCTTCTTGCATATTGGCAGTCGGATGATAATATAATGCAATAACTACCCGTGGGTGACCCCCAAATACACTGTATGGCCAAAAATATATGCTCCAAATGATTGATTTCAGGTTTCAAGTAATAATGCTTGTGAATGGGATGTCCATCAAGCATATACAGGTGTGATAGTCAAGCACCCACAGAAAGTGTC
>NW_017308133.1:71284-96951 GCF_000935625.1 Nanorana parkeri | reverse complement strand
CCAGGAATCTAGTAGAGGGTAGCATGAGCTGATTGGCTTCTCTTACCCTTTATATCTCTAGACTAATTGCTATATTGGAAATAGCTTGCACAAAAAGAGAAAAGGAAAAAACAACAACAAATACTGCTTAATTTAAAGAGGAACTCCAGAATTTTTTTGTTAAAAAACAATAACCCTTGCAGTGGGGCTACCCCCCCACATTGCAAGGGTTAACTGCTCATTTTGGTCTAGGGGCTCAAATAAAAAATATACTCAATGAGCCTTAGTCCTGGCTGGCTGCTAGAACGATCCCTGCAGCCTCCTCTTCACCGGGTTCTGGAAGTCTAAGCCCTATTGACGTCATCATGTCTAATGCAGCCCCATTCACTTGCATTAGACATGAAGACACTGAGGGCCATAGCACAGCTGGAGCACAGGAGGAGAGAGGTGAGTGCTGGCCGCCCCAGGACTGAGGATCAGATGAGCATATCTTCTGAATTCTGGCTCCTTGACAAAAATGAGCAGTTAACCCTTGCAGTATGGTTGTAGCCCCACTGCAATGGTTAATTTGGTTAATTCCTGGAGTTCTGCTTGACATCAGTAAAAGCAGGATATGCACCAGTAAAATTCAATACAGGAAATTCATTTTCAGAATGTTCGTTCAGTTTTCTAACAGTTCATGGGGTCGATTTGACAATTGTTTTCGACCATAGTAGCAAAAAAAATCAAAGTGCAGGATGGAAAATGTTTCTCAAACAAATGTTTTACAGTGAATGTGGTTTTCATTCGGGAAACTCCATTCATTCCAAAATTGAACGTTAGAATCGAACAAAATTTTGAACCAATTTCATCAAGTCTCAGATGGTGTTAAATTCTGAAAAGATTTTCAATATGAATGTTCGATCGAAAATCTACCAGTATATAGCCAGCATATAGAAAGATAGAAATGAGTGTCCAGCGCTATACATCTAAACTGCTATCTTATTAGTAAATCCCATATATGTGCAAAATCTTTTTTCCTCCAACAAATGAGCAAATATTAATGTGAGCAGATAAGGTTATGCACCAATAATCCAAAAGTGCCAGTGCATCAGGTGCATGTCAAGTTAAGTGCTTATAGTAAATATAAAGTGCTCAAATACATCATAATAACTCAGAATCCATGTGATTTTGACATGTGAAAGACAGTGTCATCAAATAATGTACAAAAAAGTCCCAAATCCAGGCTGAAACCAGGGTAAAACACCATGCTCCCAATCAATGCTGTGTTGTAACAGATGATCCTCTCTTCGTGCAGAACCAAACCCTGAAGGAAACGCACTCACCACAATTATTTGACTGTTAACGTCAGT
Source organism: Nanorana parkeri (assembly GCF_000935625.1). Lineage (NCBI taxonomy): Eukaryota > Metazoa > Chordata > Amphibia > Anura > Dicroglossidae > Nanorana > Nanorana parkeri. Next base: position 95,620 of record NW_017308133.1, on the reverse strand, counting down.
CAGCCAAAGCCCAGTAATAATGGTAGGTATACACCAGGTCCCGTCTGATCGGATATCCAGCTCCTCTAGCACCCTTTCACTTTCCCCCAGATGTGCGTTAATCCAATCTCCCCAGTCATGTATAATATCTAAAAACGCTCATTGTGCAGCCGTTATAAAAAAACTTTATTAAAAATAGTAAAAACTCACATTTAAAACGACAGAATCCAGGCGGCATGTAACGATAGAATCCTTCCCGCTGTCTTATGTGTCTCAAATAGCGTCAGTGGGATCTGCCCATTGTAGCCAGCATAGGTCGTGAAAGAGTAACCAGTCTTGTATGCATTTTTATTGTATTATTAGCAGATTTGCTACTAAATTAGCTACTTAAAGGAGAACTGTTGGGAGAGTAAAATTTTCTCTTTCCAATACTTGCTGGCGTGTGATACTGTTGGGGTCTATAGATCAAGAGCTGAGCAATCACAAACCGCTGATGACTCAGTTTATGGTTTTCTACCTGCAGAGATCAGTGGCTGTCAGTCACCGCTCCATACAGGGATTCCACCCTCCCCTCTCTCTATTCCTCCAGCGCTCATTCGAGTGACAGACAGGGGAGGGGGAGGACACAGCTGGATCTGGCTCTAGAGAGTTTGGGTTACAGGAGTACAATAGTAAATATACTACTGTTACCCAAAAGAGAACTAAAGCCAACAAAAAGGTGTGGCTTTCGTTCCCTTTGAAGTAACTCAAATATTGACAGCATTTTATAAAGCAATGGAATCCTGATTGGCTCAGAGTGCTGCCCCTCCCAGCCTGCTGTAAAGAAAAGTACAGGAGCCCTATGGATTCAGATGTAGGTATCCATGCCAGTTCTGTGTATAAATACAATGCATTTACAGTAATAATGTTTTTAACACACGTAGATTGACATCTATATTAAACAGTTCTTCCTATATCTCCTTGGGCTTTGGCTGTAAAATCTGTATGTTAAATAACCCAATAATGCTTTTCTCGGGACGTTTTTTTTATTCTTTTGTGTTTTTATTTTATTTGCGCTCGCTTAAACTTTTTAAAACATATTTTGAACACAGTCATTTTCAAATGAAAAAAGAAACAGAATCAGTTATTGAAAAAATGGCTCGGAAATGTCCATTTGACCTCAGTTTAGTGATATATCCCTTTCCAAAGAAAATCTGTCAGTTATATAAGGAAATAAACCTAAAAAAAAGGACAATAGAAGGGCAGAGGGGAGACAGATCAGCATCTAAAACAATGAAACACATTGAAGGATGAGGTGAAGGAGGAAATGTCAACTTGTATGTTGATGGAATTGTGTCAAACAGCTTACCTGACAAATGATGTGCCAGCTTTGGGACACGGACGGCATATATTGTATGCTCAGAGGAGTGTTATCAGTCCACACTAATAAGAAACCATTGGAGTGTACCATATGTACACTGCACATATAGTACATGATCACAGCTGGACATTTTTACCCCGAGTTCATTTCAAGTTCATCATTATCTATAGCATTTGCCAAATGTGCATTTATATATTTCCATTATAAAATATAAACAACACACAATAAATACGCAAGTTGCTCACATTTGAGGCTAGCTGCCTAGGACATGCTTGAATGTGGTAAATATTAGTGGTCAGAATTAAAGTGGAAGTCAAGCAAGGCAATGGAATAAAGACATCCAAAGGATGCTTGAAGGATTATAGGCTTTTGTCTAAATTGGCCCTTTATGCATTTGAGATAGAAATGCATAGTGTAAGCTCCTTAGTGTAAGCTCCTTGAGGGCAGGGACTGATGTGAATGTGCACTAGGTAAAGTGTAAATTGTCAGCGCTATATAAATACCAACAATAAATAAATAATAGTTCAGCAGCGAAATCATTTATACATACTTTTTTCCAGCTTTGATTTTTATTGCATATAGAGTGTTTAGAACAGAGGTACAAACATAGGATATCATCAAGGGATAATTATACAATTACCAGGAGAGTGAGAAAAGCCCCATGCATAGCATATCATCATGACATGGGACATAAGGACGTGTTGTGAATATTTTCCCTTATTATATCTAATAACGGACATGAAATTAAGTTGATGCATACAAGGTGTGCAGCCACAAGGAGTCTATTTTTGTTATCCCCCCCCCTTTTTATGTATTTTGGTACAGCCATTAGTTAGACACTCCCTGTCTCCCCTTCCTATCTCCTTTTCACCCTCTCCCTGACTATTTTAAGAGGGCTCTACTCCCATGTTACATGGCTTTAGAGAGAAATGTCTTTCCACTCCAAGAAATGGCCGGAAATTACATCCTCTGTGTTGCAAAGCCCAAATAAACCACATTGGATTCTACTATAAGTCTTCTTAATGAGTTGCACCCTGCCCATGGATACAGTATCAGTAGTTTGTCATACTGTCCGGACTGATTGAATCTCAGGAGGTATTATTATTATTATTATACAGGATTTATATAGCGCCAACAGTTTGCGCAGCGCTTTAGGTATGTGCAAATACATACATTGGTGGTTGAGACAGAACATAAGGTATAAGTAAGTTGCCTTAATATGTGCTTTAACTTATAAAAACTGTTTTTTTTTTAAGATTACCATAGTACAATAAAAATGTAATAGATCACATGATCACACTGGCCTGTTCCCTACTTTATAATCGCAGCTTAGGAAGAGGGAGAACACTGCAGGGATCTTTTGATTTCATGGTTAGCTTGATACCAGTCCATCATATTCCTTTGGCAATTAGGGAAAAGCTCTGTTGTGTTTGTATGTCTATTCAGATACAAAAAAAACTATCTATAGACAATACAGTAGCTGAATTTCATTGACATGACAAAAACAGCTTTTACAAAAAGTCCCACTGCACCTAACAGGAAGTTCAAGACATCAAGGAACATGCTAGGAAATAAAAGATATAGTAAGTTAGTTTTTCAATGCGCATATCAGAGAGGTGAGGCGTGCTAAAGTGGATCTAAACCTTATCATCAAAATCTCATAAAAACTTAAATATGTTAAAGTGGAACTTCACCCTGATCTTAAAAATGACTGGAAGGCCCCCATTAGAAATGTTTAGTAATGGCAATCAACAAACAGATACTTATAAATAATTGCAGTATTTTTATTCTTTGCATATTTTATTTTTCTTTTACTCCACATTCTGCTCACAGCGGCCATTTTCACTAAGTGCAGATTAATCCATCTCCCTTTACTTCCTGGAACTCTGGGTCTGTATACTGGAACATGTAACATCCTCTCAGGAGAAAAAATGCCTTTCCTCATCAAATACTTCTATTTAATTTCAAAAAGTAGTTTTTACTCCCTTAAAGCACAGACTCCGTGGGACATCAGAGAAGAGGAGGACCGAGGAGTCAGCGCTGGATCGGAGACCCGCAACAGCGCTGGAGGGACAGCTGAAAAGGGCAGTAAAGTAGAAGAAGATTGTATTAAGAAACATCATTTTAGGTAAGTACCTACAGCAGGATTGAGAAGGGGGGGGGGGGAAACCTAGGGGGGGGGGAAAACACATTTTGACATTAATATCTGCATTCCTTGTTTAGGAACTGCCTGTTATTAGGTGGCAACCTTCTCCCAGCGGTGAATCTGGGTTGTCACATTGTCCGATGTTCCCCTGGTGGAGACTACAAGAGCTGTGCCGGCATCAATTGTACAAACATAGTCCACTGTTGTCACTATTAGAGCCCCAGCTGATGTTGGATTGAATGCATGTAGACAGGAAGTGTCGGAAAGAGGCTAAAGGAGATCAGCGGAACAGAGATGCAAAAAAGATGAGCAGTATTTTGCGGGGAGGAAAACAGGGCAATTGTTTACAACGCACAAATCTTTAGCAAGCGAAATTTAATCTACCATTATTTTAATTGCAACCAACAGTTACACAATAGACACCGTCTCCCTCTTAGTCACTAACATAAATAAGAAGTTATTGTTTCATGAAGAGCAGCGCTCAGGACACTTTTACTAGCTCATCTTACTAAAGTATATGATGTTTCCCATGAAAATTGTTTATTGTCAGCCTATTACTGTAACTGGTTTGTAGTAATCAGAAATCATCATGGTGAATCTTCCATCGCTCTAGCAATGTTCTGGAACATATGCCAGATGTCTGACTGAAGGCAAGTAAGTGCTCTTTCCTGCACTGCACGCTCTGTATAAAGCCAACACATCATTTCACTCAGTAAATTGACCCGAATTCTCTGTAGTGCCTGAATAAACACATAACTCACTGCTCTATCGGGGCCCATCTCATTTTCCAATATTTAGGGACATCCTGTGCGATTTCCTTAGGAATAGCATGCGGTTGCGTGAGATTTTTAAACTATTTCCAAACATTGTGAGTTTGTCAGATACATCTGTAATACATTTTTGTTTTGTTGTTTTTTTGGCATTTGTTAGTTGGACAATATTGAAAAAGTATTAAATGCTAAAAAAAAAAAAATGTATTCATCCGAATCAAACAAATATACATTGCCCAGCATAGCATTGCTGTACGTTTTAGCCCAAGCAGTCACAGTCATGATGATTCCAAACAGCTTCAACTCTCTCAGCTCGGTTTCCCTGAACTTCCTGTCTAGTACAAGATCACAAAGGACAGAGCAGTCTTCAGCAGCCGGGGCCATCCCTTAAATGAGGAAGTCTAACGTGGTTGCCTCAGGCGACATCTCTGTGGGTCATATGTGGTGGAGGTGTGCCTGCCGCCCCCTTTCCAGCCAGAGTAATGCTTTAGCCGGTGTCCCGCTCAGCTCCTGGCAACCAGTGACGTCAGTGAGCTGGGGGGATGCCGGACAGAGCCGGAGCCAGAGGTAACATGCACCCCCCTGGTTCACCCCCAGGACCTCCCATCACCCATCCAACACCACCACCCCACCTCCCCATCCCCTACCCTGGAAATGTGCACCACCAGCAAACCCCCAGTAACATGCACCACCGGAACAACGCCGCCACACTCTCTCCCTCCCCCCTCGGGCCTCAGATGGTGGTGAAAAGCCTAAGGAAACCCCTGCCAGCAGCTGTCCATTTACTAGCTCAGAGGGAGGACAAGGAGAGGAGTGAGGAATGGGAAGCAGGGGAGCGGCATGCCTTGCTGTGTCTCTATGTTTATGAAGACCCACAAAACTTACTAGCACACACAAGGGCGACTCCATAGGACCCTGCAAGGGAAATTAGTCACCCTAAAAAAGGATATCAGGGCCAGTGCCCAGGGGCAGGGGCATATCTGCCACGAGGCAAACACGGCATTTGCCTCGGGCGGCAGATTCCAGGGGGGCGGCAAAAATGCCGCCCCCCAAAACATTTAGGCAGACGGGCTGCACAGAAACTAGCTGCCTAATGTCAACGGGGATGGAGGCGGCAAGCTGCGGGCGGGGGAGCAGGAGGAGACAGGGGACGGAGCGGCAGAAGGCAGTGTGAAGTCTGAGGAGATGGAGCGGCAGGGGGCGGAGACGGGAGATGGGGCAGAGATGGAAGAGGCAGGGACGAAGACTACAACGGAGGATGCAAGAGAAGAGACCCCGATGGAGGAGGCGGGAGGCGTTGCCGAGGCTCGGGCAGGGTTTACCGTGCCAGGTAGGCGGGCGACTGTGCTGGCCAGGCCCAGCATAGGTTCTCCAAAAAGTCGCAGGTGGGCTGTGCAATAACTTTTGGTGGGCTTTGCATGATCTGTGGGGGGCTTTGCAGGATTCGCAGGGGGGTCCGTAGCCTGCAAAGCCCACCACAGATCTTGCACAGCCCCCCTGAGATCCAGTAGACTGCAGGGTCTCAGGGGGTCTCTGCATGATCTGTGGGGGACTTTGCAGGATCCATAGGGGTCTCTGCAGCCTGCAAAACCCAACATAGATCTTGCACAGCCCCCCTGAGATCCTGCAGGGTCTCAGGGGGTCTCTGCATGATCTGTGGGGGACTTTGCAGGATCCATAGGGGTCTCTGCAGCCTGCAAAACCCAACATAGATCTTGCACAGCCCCCCTGAGATCCTGCAGGGTCTCAGGGGGTCTCTGCATGATCTGTGGGGGGCTTTGTCAGGTCTCAGGAGGGCTTTGCAGGATCTGTGGTGTGCTCTGCGGGGTCTATGGTGGACAGAGCCCATTACGGATCCTGCACAGCCCCACTAAGACACTGCAGGGTCTCAGGGGGCTGTGCAAAATCAATTGTGGGCTCTGCCCACCATAGACCTCACAGAGCTCACCACAGATCCTGCAAAGCCCCCCTGAGACCCTGCAGAGCCCACCACAGATCCTGCACAGCCCCCCTGAGACCACAGGTTTCCTGCTATGCTAATAGCAGAACATGTCAAAAGCTGGATACAGCTTGTGCACTGTATCCAGCGGCTGGCAGGTTACGTAAAAAGTATTAAACAGGAAGGGGTGGGGTAAATTTAGTGGGGGGGGCGCCCGAATTGTGCCTTGCCTAGGGCAGCCCCAAACCAGAATACACCACTGCCCAGGGGACTAGCTGATTCTGCAGGAAACTAAAACTTTTAAACTTCAAGGAGCAGCATCCATTGTAAGTGATTTGATCAGCATTTGAAATAGCTGAAAAACCTTTTAGCTTTAATATGACTTTAGAAAAATAGCTGCTGAATCTCATGAACAGCAAATTGTGGTGTTAAGTGGGGCAGGTAAAACAACTTCCGCTATTATTAAAGCATATATAAACTTAACAAACCAAAGGTTAATATATTGCTGCTTACCAGTCCTTAGATGAGTTGGTTCCATTCGTTTTCTTTTTTTAAGCTTTTTTTCCTTCACTTTCCTATTTTTATTCTGCCAATAACACACTTCCTGTCTGAGGATGACAACACTCGCAAACCCTAATTTATCAGGACAAGAGAAGCAAAATAGGAAACCCACCCTTCTCCTATTGCCCATAACACAGAGGGATGGTTTCCGTAGTTTCCAGAAAACAACATCATTGATGCCAATCAGCATGGGCAAAGAGCATAGGAAGTTATCAGCTCACAAGAGTTCTGGCAAGATCAGCAAGTTTTTTTTTTTAAACCTGAGGAACAGATATAACATAACATTTTTAGTGATATAGTTAAATGGCATATATGGTAAAAAAGTAATAATAAATCTGTATTTCTATATTACATTTCTGTAAGTTCTATCCCAATCCTAATAACCGTTTTGATCAGCACAGGACCACTGACATAGCATTCCATACCTGTAATAAAAGAGGCTCAACACTTAACTTCCCAGAGGCCCTTCCTGTAGTGACGTACAAGAGTGCAGTGGGGGAGAAGCTATTCCAACTACCTGGAAGGGGGCAAAGCATGCCGGCGAGAACAAAAGAGGAAAGGTAAGTATAGAGCCTCTTATTAAGTGTGTAGGTGATTCTGTGTTAAAAGGGTCCCAGGAAAGTGGACCTTTCCGCACTTCACAAAATTAGAAGGGCACATGTTTTTAAAAAAAATAGTATTTTTGTTCCCTTATGTGATCTAAGGTTCAACTTAGATCACAGGGCCTTTGACTACTGATGAGCACTATATATCATTCACATGAAGACTGAAAAGTGTGTATTGTTTTGAACCAGACAGACCCTGTCCATTGGACTCTCAGTGGGACAAGAGAATTGGCATGGCACAACTAGGAAGCAGAGTCTGCATATGTAACAGGCTATTACTCCCAACATTGTAAGATGAAAAAGAGGGACACCTTCCAGCATATTGTATTAAGAGAATGGACACCTGTCATGCCCCCAATTATGGGGGGTATTAAGAATTGATATGCCAAAAATGATTGGTTGAACCCAGATTTCTTTTCTTCAGCATGACTTTTACTTTATACCGGCTTTTTTAAAATAACAGTCAAGATAAATAAGAGATAAGATGAAGATTTTTGTGCAGAATAACACTTTTGGTAGGTAAATAGAACATTTTCATAGATATATGTACATCAGTCCAATATGACGGACAACTGAGGAGGAAAGAGGGATTTAATTCCAAACGAGGGACAGTTGGGGGGTATGAATAAGCAAATATGGCTGCCTCCACGCTCCTACAATAAAAAATATTAAAAATACTTAGAAGCATGCACTAAAAAAAACAGTAGAAGCAAAACTTACCATGGACACTTTTGCCCACATCACTTCTTTCATCTCTACTCATTAGCAAGTTACAATGCCTTGAAAATTCATGTACTGAAAATTTTAACTTAGAAAATACAACACTTGAAACAACCATGCTAAATTTATGAAAGTGACTTTTAGTCAAAGTTTCCCCCTCTTGACAGATACTGCTGCCCATTGCACTCCTAATAAAGGAGATTTTTATTAAGGATGCACTCATACCGATACTAGTATCGGTATCTGTGCCGATACCGAGTATTCATACTTGCCCGAATGCTCCGATACCTTCCCTGATACTGGAACTTCCGGTCAGAGGAAGATCTCCTCTGACCGGCAGTGCCGAGAGCTTGGTGCTGGCAAGCCAGCCAATCAGCATCAAGCTGGCAAAACAGCATGGAGCAAGCTTCCCAGCCAATCAGGAAGCCGGGCGGCGTGTAATGACCTGCCTCCCAGCTTCCTGGTTGGGCGGGAAGTCAGCTCCATGTTGATTGGCTTGGAAGCCAGCTCCCTGGCCATTCAGCATCGAGCATGCTAAACAGCATGGAGCCGGCTTCCCAGCCAATCAGGAAGCTGGGCGTTGGGTAAAGAACCGCCTCCCAGCTCAATGCTGATTGACTGGGAAGCCCCTTTCCCAGCCAAACAGCATGGAGCCAGCTTCCTGGGCAATCAAGAAGTCTGACGGCGGGTAATGACACGCGGCCCGGCTTCCTGATTGCCCATGAAGCTGGCTCCATGCTAGCAGAAGTACCAGTTATTGGCGAGTACTGAAGAATAAATATTGGTATTGATGCATCTTAATTTTTATATGAATCACATAGAGATGCATATGGTTCTGGTATCTTCCAAGTAAAATCAAAGCCTTAGCCCATTCCAAGCTCTAATGAAGGAGGGTTGGGTTGTTGTTGTCTCTGAATAATTGGAACGTTGGATGAATTGGATGTTTTTGTTTGTTTGTATTGTGAAGAATTAAAGGCACTGTCAGCGAAACTCCCGCTCTGCGCAGGCGCAGTTAAGAACAAACACGCGCAGGCGCAGCCGGGAACAAATAGGCGCAGCTAAGAACAAACACGCGCAGGCGCAGCTGAGAACAAACACGCGCAGGCGCAGCTGAGAACAAATAAGCGCCAAGAGGCACACAGGAAGTTACATCATAGATGGATTCACTGCCCTATTTAAGCCCAGCTCAAACGCCCACTAGTTGCTGGTTTGTCTTGTCAGCTTGATCGTGTTCCTTGTCTCCCGTTTAGCCTTCTCCTGTATATACCTGATTCCCCTGGATTTGACCTGTTCCTGTGTAAACGACCATCCTTGCTTGCTGCCTGCCTTTTGACTTCGGACTGTTTTGGATATTCTTCGGCCTGCTCCCTACTTGTACTGAATTGGATTTCATGGCTTTTGACCCCAGCTTGTTGTGACCTCAATTACTGGACTTTCCTAAAGGACTCGTGCCTCTCCCTGTCTGCCTGGCCTTTGTCCTCAACCTCAAAGGTCACAAGACACGAGGTGCAAGAGAAGCCTCCTCTCACTTCGGCCTCCCTACCAGGTACGTGATAGGCACTTTTGGACTCTCTCGCCTTTTGGTTTGGTGCTCCTTATTTCTAAACATTGTGGCAGACGCACAAGGCTGACCCATCACCACACGTGTTAGACAAGAGTAGGAAATGGAATGGCCACCGATCAAATGCAGTAATGACAATACACATCCCCTCAAGATAGTTAAAATAAATGTTTTACATAATGTAAGAATTCATAGATAATTGTGTCCATTCTGTTTCACATAAGGCAACAGCTATTGACTATCCCAGCCCTCTTTGGCCCCATGCATGTGGCAAGAGTTAAAGTTTACAGAATAAAACTGAACGACATGTAAACATTTGGTTTTGGAATGTTAAGACTTTTCAGCAGGAATTTTATTTCCATCAGTGGCATCAGACAGAATGTGATGAGCCAAAATGTCTTACATACTGTTTGCATGCTAGCAGCTGTGTAGACATATTCCAACCTGTGTAAAATGCTACCATATGGATGAATGCAGCTCTTGAAGCACTGTACAGTTATATTTCATTTGTAGTTAATGCAATTGTACATTACTCGTAAATCCTTCTGCCTACCTGTCTGCTTCTCTATCCACTTTGTAAATTTGATTTGTGAATGATTAAAGAGGAACACCAGGAATTACAAAACTTACCCTTGTAGTGGGGCTACCGCCACACTTCAAGGGTTAAGTGCTCGTTTTGGTCTAGGGGGCTCAATTAAAGCAGATATACTCAGATCCATTGCCTTGCATTAGACATGAGGACTCTAAGGGACCATTCACAGCCGGAGCAGAGGGAGAGAGAGGTGAGTGCAGACCACCATATGACCCAGGTTCAAGTTAGTATATCTTCTTTGTGCCCCTTAGACAGAAAAACATTTAACCCTTGCAGTGCGGGGGTAAGTAAGAGTGTTTGTTGCAACCCTTGTAGGTAATATTGCTTTACCATTTGATTTATCTGTGATTTTGACCATCCTCATGTTAACAACTTGCCGCCTAATACTTTTATCCTGCGGGTGTGAAGTGGAGTTTGCTCTGTGGCCGGGTTTATGCCCTCCTGGTTTTAGCAGCAGTGCTGGTCTTACTGGCTCCCGGTTGGCACATTCATTACCCTGAGTAAGAAAACATGTGCACATGTTTTTTTTTCTTCAGAACATCCTGCACAGTAGTTTACATGTATGTATATGTTGGATGCATTATACTGTATTCAGAATGTTTTTTTGACACCCTATATATTCCCGATGAAGTGGAGCAATATCTGCGAAACACGTAAAGTACAATATATCCAAAGATCGCTCCGGTTCCTCTTTCCTGCATGACGCGTTATAAACGCATGAAGAATGGTTTGACACATCATTATTTCTGTCTACCGGAGTTGGATATTTAAGGGTGATAACAAGTTTGTTACATGTTAGAGCCAGCATCATCAAATCGTACATTTATGTGCTGTATCTGTGTTTTTAATCGACTTATATGTGAATAAATAGGATACAGGTTTATACTACTTATTGTTTGCTCATGGGGTACCTGAAAAATCCATTCCTAATGTATTGTGCTGTTGTATTTAATGTAAACCTGTCATGGGAGAAGTACGGCATCTGCCATTGCTGACCTCCTCCTAAAATTCAATGAATTGGCTGTTAACGTTTATCTAAACCCAAAAATAAAAACTGAATTAGGGATGTCCAGAAACCAGTTCAGATACCAGGGCCGATACTTTACATTTTCATGAGAACTACCAGGGTGGCAGCGGTTTCAGCAGGGACCTGGCTCTGCGCTCCACCACTGTCCTGAAATCATTAGTCTGTATTGTTTTAGAAAAACTGCCACATGGCAATAAACAAAAATGTATTAGTACTCGTACTTGGAAAACTGGTATCGGTGCATCCCTAATATATATTTATAAAAACAAAATCGTATATTAAAACAGAGATGTACAAATCCCAGGAGCTCCATGTGCTCCTTACAAATGACAGCTGCCTCCTAACTTTTGAATTTTTCTCTAGTCTAGTCTTGGAGCTGGAAAAGTATCTGTACTTGTACTTGTACCGAGTACGGTACTTGGTATCGGTGCATCCGTAACCTGAATATATCGCCATTTACCAGTCCTTAGTCATTTTTAATGATCTTTCCTTTATGGGGGAGCAACTTTGATTGCATTATCAAAAACAACTAGAGTATGTATTCCTATTACAACGCTGATGTCATAATATGATAGGATATACTGGGAATTTTACATCTCCTTTAAAGCTCTGTTATTATTATTTATATTTTACACATTTGTATCAAAAAGGCTCAACACAATTTAATGTAGCAGCTGGGTGATTGATACACAACTTATGTTTTTTTTCTAGTTGTATATTTCTTTGTTATATGTGGGGTTTTTTACTCTGTTTATTGAGTTTAGAGAAGATGTATAGTTTTACAGAATCATTACATGGCAGCACTTGTACAGCATCCACATTAAACAAAGTTATAAATAAAAACTGTAAAACATTGACGCATGGAATCATTTTGCACATAAACAAAAGCAAAGCTGGTCAGAATATAAAAGGGGTCACATAAAGAGAAAGACCCGGTGATGCCTGTAACTGTCAGTCTTGCAATGCCTCGTGGGACTTGCAATTCCACACCAGCTGGAGGGCCGGAGCTGCCCACCCCTGGGATAGACTGTACGTGCCTAGGACGTGGTTCATTAGAGAGCAGTGCTCTTCCTCTCAGCATTTCTTCTTAAGCTATTACTAAAGGAAAAAGTTATTTCTATTTGGATAGAGAGGTGAGAGGTCAGGTTTTAATTAGGAATGCACAATTTTTGGCTCACATTTTGAAAATGTCCTTTCACTTCCTGTTGAATCTACAGAACAGGAAGTGAAAGGAAATCTCCCTAAAGAGACACAGGCGGCAAGCAAAATCTGACAGTGGTTTTGACATGCTCCCGCTTTATCCAAAATGAGAAAAAAGGTTTTGGCGTTAAATAAACTTAAGTTTAATAAGAACAGTCTGGGGACAAACGATTCTTGAAATAGATTTTGGCTCTGACTTTTTGGCTCAGTTGTCCTGTTCCCAGCAGTGCTTTAAGGAAAAAGTCAGATGTTAATGGTGATCTTCATTGTTGCATGTAAGAACAGATGATATGTCTACAAGGTAAAGCACAGCTAAGTTGTGTTTTCAATTTATTTACAGGTAGCGATGAGAATACAGATGAGCAGAAGCTTTGTGGTTCACATAGCGGATGATTTTTCACTACTGGAAGAAGAGATCTCATAGCCCCATGGGTAAATTAATTATTTTCTACTCTTTCTACAGGTTTATCCAATTCTTTTTGAGTCTTTTGATGCAGGAAATAAACTTTCACAAATCTCAACAAAGAAAGCTAAATGTTTGATGACAAGTGTACATAGATGTTACATTCAGTCAAATCCCCAGATCAAAATGATCAGTAAATGCAGAAATACAGAATGCTGAAGTTACACACATATTGACTTTTCATGTACATTGAGCTTGGCTATGCTCCTAAACCTTCCTAATGGTCAATTAAAGTGGTAATGTACATGCACAACTCTTCTTCATAGGTTCTAGTGCAGAAGCTACAAGCAAGCCTACGGGTACACAGATTTTGTACAGAAAATAGCATAATACTTCACAGCCCAGTAACTCAAAGGAGGACTGGAACACTGTCCACCATAGGTAAAAGCTCATGGACTGGCAGGATGCCCACTCATCTGAGGATGGAGGCTGAGGGCACAGTTAAAGTGCCAATCCAGGCATGAAAAATTACCTTTACCATTCAGGCCTCGGGTACCCCTCTTTGATCCGAAGTGTGAAGAAGAACAGGCTTTGTTCTTCAATCTGTGTACATACAAATAGACGAAAAGCTAGAGATCTCTACAACTAAGCCTGTGATTGGGTGAAACGCATCAGAAGGGGTGGACCTTGGGCGGGACACCAGTGATGTGGTACAAGCTTCAATAAACTATTTCAGCGGAATCTGGTGTGTGGCCAGCTTTTCTTCTGTGGCTACAACATAAGTGATCGCAACTTCAAATCACAGAAAGGAAGACTTCAATGGGAATTTAAAGGAGAACTATGAAGTGTTTTTCCCCATAGTTCTCTTAAGGGTAACGGGAGGACATAAACTAGCGTCCTCTCATGACCCAAAGTCCAGTATATCGCGAGCTACAGCTCACGGTATACTGAGACCACCGCAGCCGGGAGAGATCCCGACATTACAGACAAGATCCTCCCAGCTGTGTGAGTGACAGCTGGCTCTGCCTATCTAGAGGCAGAGCCAGCTGTACCCGCCCCCTCCCCCGTCCGTTCCTCCTGCCAGCACTGGAGGATCAGAGAGAGGAGGGGGGAATCCTTGCAGTCATGTCTCTTTGCAGGGAGATGAACGAGAAGTGAGCGAGCGACCGTAGGTGTTCGCTCAATTCCCGATCTATTGAGACGACGTGTGACAGTTTCATTGTCACACGTCGGCTCGAACTATGAGGATGGGTGATTTTCACTCACCTCATAGTTCTCCTTTAAATCCATACAATCATTCAAATCTCTAGACTGTAGTCTAAAGAGGCACATACATTTTATATACCACCATGATTTTGATTAAAGGTATGACTTCCGACAGCAAAGGCTGTTTTTATTCAAGCCTCTGATTAAAGCCATATGGACATTTGAAAGGACTCTTCTGACCAGCTCATACAGAGGTGAGAAGCGTTCCCGGGCTCTTTGGGGTTGATTAACTGACAACAAATAGGCACCTATCTTGAACACAGTGGGACAAACAGAAAAGAGAATCTTAAGCTGCATGGTAGTAAGGAACAATTACCTGTTATATCTGACTTTTCTTTAAAGAACCCCTCCTTCTGGATAAATACAATAGGAATACTGGTGAGAAATTATGTTTATCAGATGTTACTGAGACTGGCGGTGGGTTAAAACCTTCTTTAATGGTTGTACTTCCATGAGTCTAATTGCTCATAGATTGTTCCCTTGTTTCTATGGAACTGTCGAGGTTGGAAGATGAAGACATTGAGCCCTCTCCTGAAGAATCAGTGACTACTGCAAAATGCACAGAGATGGTGTCTCTCTGACTTACCTTTACTGGATATGAAATTCTGGTGATGGACTGGTTGTACAATTGATTGATTATGGGGACATTGGGCTCAAACTTTGTACGACAAAGCTTGATTTTACGGATGTGTATACTATTTTATGATCCTAATAAAGTGTTTATATATTTATAGATAGCTGTACAAACTTCCTTCTTGGGAACAAAAAAAGTAAATTTATTTGGTGTTCCTTTTTGGGTTCTTTTTGTAATGTGTGAGCAGGTGGTACCTAATATAAGAAATAGATTTCAATTATCCGCCTCCAGCTAATTATAATATAGTGAAGACAAATAGGCTGTTCAATGTCAAGGAAGGTTTCCCCTAAACTTAGTGAATCAGCTGACTACCATAATCCAATTATACCCAAGCAAAAATAATGTTTTGGTTTTTTTTCTATTTCCCTTGCATGTCATTACGTATTCTTTGTAAATTAAAATGTCACCACATTCACCAAGCTAATGGTAACTTCCCCTGCAAAGAGCAAATTCCCTTGCAAAGTGAACAGCCTATTTGCCTTTCGTAAAATCAACCCCTTTATGAGCACGATCTGCATAGAATCTGAATAGGTTATTCACAAACGGCATTCGTCTCAGCTATTCTGCTCGGTTCCTCTGTGGTACCGAGCAGAATAGAAAAAAAGTAGAAAAAAGTAGAAAACGAGTGGGCGGAGCTAGCAGTGACAACTAGCTCCGCCCAACTGTTTCCTATTGGCCAGGACCTGCTGTCATTACAATGAGAGCTTGGCGGAGCCGGCTGTAATACAATGTGCTCTCATTGTAACCTGGTAACCAGGGGACGCTGAACTGTCATTGCAACTGGCCGGAGCCAACGTGAGATCACGGCTGGCTCCGCCCAGCTGTCAGTTGCGAGGCTTTCTGCCCACTTCAGGTTTCACTTCGGCTCAGTCGAGCCGAAGCATATGCCATCGGCTCGACTGAGCTGCTCGGCCAGCTTCGGGAGCTGTACGGGCTATAGTGAATTCTACTGAACCGAAGGGCTCAGGCGGCTACCTTTGTGGATAACCCTTTACATTTGTAATTTGAAGGGCTCCAGATGTGCAGTAATTGTGTGCAATGGGAAGTGCAAGGGCATGAGTGTGACTAATCCTACGCAGAGATTACTGGCAGAGCATTGACAAAGTCAATTAATTATCCTTTTCAAATGGTGATTGACCAAAAACAGGACGCTTACAGCGACTTTAAAGACTGAGACTTGAATTTCCATGGAAGATTGGGAAATTCAGATGTTCTGGTAAATGCTTGGATAGCAAATGCATTTTAGAAGTAGGGCAAATAGTTCCCATGTGCAACTGAGACAAATAAGCAGCATTGCTTATCAATCTTAATATGCCCCTTGGTTTTTGGTTCCCAGCTTTGGCAGAAAGGTGCATGAATTGATATGTTTATCTCAGAACACAGCAAAGGAGGAACATTTCCGCTCTGCACAATCTTCTTCAGTCCCAAAACTAGAAAATAGTTTATAACGCATGTGAAGGACTGGCACTAAAGTGCAAAGGTAGTTGCTTTGTCATCCTAATATTTCTATTTCCCCTTTTTATGACCTCTGTTGTATCAAGAACCGATAACAAAACTGATATTGTTTGCTTGTATGCGGGAAAACTCATCAGGGTTTCATTTTTCACCATATTGTTTCATAAGACATTGTAACTTCAACTTCATTGCAGTCTACAAGACTAGAATAAAAAGGAAGAGATTGGGATTAGCAAACAGCGCCCCCTGTGGATGAACAATGAGAATTTCACTCAGTCCAGTCATTCTGATGCGAAATAACAAAAACACCTTATGCACATTTTTCAGGCATTTTTTAAACATTCGCATTATGGTCTATTGTAGCCAAAAATTTACAATCATGATCTAAGGAAGCTCCTGTATTGTGTTGAGCGACAGCACACTGTTCACATGTGAACGGGCACAACAGGACAACTTGCAAATCTGAGTCTTGAGCATTAAGCTTCTGGAGATTTAGATGGCTCGGGTGTGAATGGGGACTAAAGCAGTCTTATTTTATTTGTTTAATTTTGGATCAAATCGGGAAGGGTTCCCGACCCTGTCAGGTTTTTTTTTTTTTTACATAATACGTTTATTTTCTTTTAAAACTCTCAATCTTTTTTTCCATAATGAATCCAGATCAAACAAATATACATTGCTCAGCACAGTATGTCTGTACATATTCACCCAAGCACTTACAGTTCTCATGTTTCTGAACAGCTCTCTCAGCTCAGCTTCCCTGAACGTCCTGTCAAGTACAAGATCACAAGGGAGAGAGCAGTCACCAGCAGCTGTCCATCTGCTACCTTGGAGAAAGGAAGAGGGAAAGTAGGGGAGCAGGGAGGAGGGGAGTGGATTGTCTTGCTGTGTCTGTGTGTTTGTGGAGACACACACAACTTTCTACACACACAAAAAGCCACCCTAAAGCAGGATATTAGGGCCAGTGCTCAGGGGACCAGCTGATTCTGCAGGAAACAAACGTTTAAACATCAAGGAGCAGCATTCATTGTAAGTGATTTCATCAGCATTTGAAAAAGCTTAAAAACATTTTGACTTTATTATCACTTTAACAAGGGAGGACATGATTTTATTTACAATTACAATCAAAGCTGTAATGCATAAGGACTTTTTATAAAATGTCAATAACGCCAAGATGACGAGATTATTCTGCCAGAATCTTTTAGTTCGTTAAGTTCGTTATCCAGTGCCAGGATAATTCCATCATTCGGTACAACGAGCGCTGGTCTGTGAAGGGACCAGCGCTCATTGAGTTACTGCTGTTGATGGGTCCCTCAGTGCAGACCCTCAACAGCAGATTAGGTGGTCACAGTTCTGTGATCACAGCTAGAGCTGATCGCTGTGATCGCAGAGCCGTGACAGTCACACAGATGGCAGCTGCTTACTGTGTTTTGTAAACAGCTAGCCGGGTGCACGTTACAAAACTGTTACAATGTATCTCTATGGAGAATAATGTATTCTCCTCAGAGATACTTAGCCTAGGTTTACACCATATGCAGTGTGTTCAGGCCAGAATGCACTGCATCGCATTGCGGCCGGCTCACTTTTTTGTGGGGCAGGAGCGGGCGTGACAGGTCATTGAAGTGAATGGCACCGTAGCCACGCCCTCCGGCCACAATGCGATCGGCTGCAGGAGATTGCAAGGCACATTGTGCCTGCAGTCCTGTGCGATCAAAATGCTGCAAGCGTCCCCTAGTTTAAAAAATAATAGCATTTAAAAAGAAAAAAATAGAGTAAAATTTTAAAAATATTTTGAAAAAAGAAAAAGTACAAAAAAAGTACAAAAAGTTTTAAAAAAACATGTTTAATAAAAAGATTATAAGGAAATGTAGTGCTGAGGAGGCTATTAAAGATAGAAAAAAAACATACAACATTCTAAAATTGTTCCACACTAAAATTGTATTTCACTCCTTGTATTTTGTGACCTATAACTCCCAAAATAAAGTTAAATCCCAGACATATGATATACCCTATAAATCAGGACAAAAAATAATTTATTATTAATTACTTTCTGTTAGCTACACTAATTATGTACAAATTACTATTGCTGAAGCTGTGAAATTGTGTTATTTTTTTTTTTTAAATAGCTGTAATAAAATAAAATAAATAGCTGTAATAAAATAAAATAAAATTTGAATAGCTGAATGCCGCCGAGTGGCATTCTGTTTGGCTATTCTGGCCGGTGGTACCGAGCAGAATAAAAAAACAGTTAAAAAAGTAGAAAAAAATACAATAGAAAACAATTGGGCGGAGCTAGCAGTGACAGCTAGCTCCGCCCAACTGTTTTCTATTGGCCGAGCAGTTCTGCTGCCATCAGAATAAAAAAAAATAACCATAGAAATGCAAAGCTAGATTCCTATTGGCTATTTCACTTTGCAATAGCCAATAGCAAAGTGGCTATTGCACCCGCCCTCTGCTGCTGTCAATCACTAGTGGGGACCTGATGGAGAAACTTCATGTCCCCTCTGCTGATTGACAGCAGCAGTGGGCGGGTGCAATAGCTAGTTTGCTATTGGTTATTGCAAATTGAAATAGCCAATAGGAATTTAGCTATGAATTCCTACGGGGATTTTTTTTTACATTCTGATGGCAGCCAACGGCTCCGATGTTAGAAGAAAAATATTAAATAAACAGAGCAGGGAAAGGTTTACTCTGCTCGATAGAGCAGAGTAAACCTTTCTGGGAGAAAGTGTCTCTCTCCCGGGCGGCCGGGAGCCGCTGTCTAATAGCGGGAGACTCCAGGAGCGTCCGGGAGAGTTGGGCTGTCTGGAGATCAGTGTCCCTGGTTACCTGGTAACCAGGGACGCTGATCTGTCTGTGCAAGTGGCCGGAGCCAGCCGTGAGATGACTCTGGGGAAATGTATTTTTCCCCATGAGATGATGTGCACTGTCACAGAGCTAGAGTTCCAGGAAGTAAAGGGAGATGGATTCAAATGTCCTTTGTTAAAATAGGCCAGTGTAAGAAGAATGGGGAGGAAAAGAAAAATAGGGTATGTAAAGAATACAAAGCCGGCAATTATCTAGAAGTATGTGTTTGTAAATTGTCATTACTAAACATTTCTAAAGGTGCCTTTGTTGTCATTTTTAAGATAAGTGCAAAGTTTATTTTTAAGAACAAAGGAAGAAAACAAAGTTTTACTGAAAAGCAGAATATAAATCATACCACTTGTTAGTATTTGCACCATTGACACAACCTCTTACTACTGTTCTTGCTGCAGTATTAAAGTTCATTCATGATTGCATTGTCTCAAGACAACTTTCCACCAATCAGAAGTTTGTTTTCTGAGCAACACATGAACGTCATACATGAAGAGCTCATGTTTTTCAATCATCTAGAAAAGAAGCGCTGACAAAACAGCTTCCATAATCAAAATGAATGCAATATGAATGCAGATACTCCAATTCTCAAAAACAATCATCAGCCCGAATGTATTACCTCCTCACTTCTGTGGCCTTTTTGGAAAACACATTGTTCTCATCTTCCATCCTGAATTAACAGCTGCGCGACATGGCAAAACACTCAGGAAACAAATTAAACATAATTTATTGCTTAAAAATTATTGACGGCAGCATAAATTTGTTCTTTCTTTGTTTTTTTTAAAATACAAAATAATTTTTATGTTTCAAAGTGAAACTATGAACAGAACCAAAACTGACATCTGTGATGCAGCCTGTTCTGTGAACTGGCACAGCAGTGTGTGCTTTTCTGAGTTCCCCCTTGTAAGGCCCTATTGACGGCATCCTTTTTATGCGTATGTACGTGCGGGTTCAGCTAGCGTCTTTTTGCACGTTTATGCGTGTTTTGCACATTTCTCGTCTGCGCTTACATGAAGACGCGTGTTTTCACTGGCGGCTTAAAAAACTTTGTGGTCAATGGAGGAGCGCGCGTATATATGTGCAAAAACACACATGAAAATGTGCAACATGCTTCTATTGCGCGTTTCCTGGAATTTCCTTTAAAGTCTATGGGGGGAAGAACGAGCTGCAAGCTGCCAAAAAGAAGGTCATGCATTTGTTTCTGCTTTTGGCATTTTGCTGCTCAGGTGTGAACAGGGGCCATTGAAAATCATGGGATTTCTTGTGTTGGGCATTTGAAGCACGGAACTTTCAGATTTTATGCCCTCCTCTGGCACTCATAAAGAACACAGAGTCAAATTCATCTTAACAATAACGCTCTGTACAAATATTTGAACACTTGTAGCAAAGGAGAAATCTCAGCTGTATATCTTCCTAAAAAGATCTCAGAAAAATGACTGGAGTGCAGGGGTCAGGAGTAATAATGCAGAGTTCAAAAGTCAGGGTAAAGTAATGCAAAGTCCATAAGGCAGTGCACCACATTTGCACCACTGGCACAACCTCTTACTACTGTTCTTTTTGCAGTCTTAAAAGTTCATTCATGAATGCATTGTCTCAATGAGGACATCTTTCAACCCATCAGAAGTTTGTTTTCTGAGCAACACATGAACGCCATACATGAAGATCTCATGTTTTTCAATCATCTAGAAAGAGAGAGCTGACAAAACCATTCAACTTATATAATCAGAATGAATGCAATATGAATGCAGATACTCCAATTCTCAAAAACAATCATCAGCCTGAATGTATTACTTCCTCACTTGTGTGCCCTTTTGGAAAACACATTGTTCTAATCTTCCATCCTGAATTAACAGCTTTGTGGCATGGCAAAACACTCAGGAAACAAATTGAACATAATTTATTGCATCAAAATGATGCAATAAATTAGTGGTTAGGACAGTGCAGAGATCAGTAGTATTGCAGAGTACAGGGGTCTGTTGCATATAACAAAGAGTACAGGGGTCAGTAGTAAGTAAGGTAGTGTTCAGGGGTCAGTAATGCAGAGAGCAGAGGTCAATTATCTAAAAGTATCTGTTTGTAGATTGTCATTACTAAACATTTCCAAATGTGCACTTGTCATAATTTTTAAAATAAGTGCAAAGTTTATTTTTAAGAACTGAAGAAGAAGAAAATAACATTTTACTGAAATGCATAGTATAAATTATACCAATTGTCAGTATTTCCCACCATTGACACAACCTCTTACTAGAATGGTGGGGTCAAGGGTAAGTAAAGCAGAGTGTAGGTGTCAGGAGTAAGTATTACAGAGTGCAGGGGTCAGGAGTAACTAATGCATAGTGCAGGTGTCAGGAGTAAGTATCACAGTCCAGAAGTCAGTAGTAAGTACTGCTCACTGTGTTTTGTAAACAGCTAGCCGGCTGTGTGTTACAAAGTTGATACAAAGGGGGTGATTTACTAACCTAAACACACGCACGCACTAGGTGCGTGTGATTTTTACACAGCAAAATGTATTTATCAACCAAAAAGTCTCTAAAGCATATTTCTACTAATGCCATATATGGAAAAATCATGCACATGATGCATATATAATGCTGCTTCACAGTTTAGACAAAAATGGTTAGCTCATGCATTTACATTCCTGCATTCATCAACGCAAGCAACACAATGTAGAGCTAATTTACACAACATCACCTTGCAAATTCATGCAGGGCTTTGCACAACACACCTGCTGGGTGTGTACACACTACAAAGGTGTTTAGATTCCACCCATAGATCATGCTGGGAGGGAACACACTACAGAGGTGTATACATGTTCGTGGTGTGTTTATAAGGTTAGTAAATCAACCCCAAAGTATCTCTATGGAGAATACTGTATTCTCCTCTGAGATACTTTGTATCAAAGCCACTGTAAATAAAAAAATAACCCCGTATTGCCCCCGTTTAAAAAAAAAGTTTTTAATATTTTAAAAAGTTTAAAAAAGGAAAAAAAGTCGGGGCGTGGCCGGCGGCTGCATGTGACTGGTCGCATAACGAAGAGCTCCCGCTCCACATCCTGCTTATTATCCTGGGGATAGCGGTTACAGAGCCCTTACCTGCATCCGAACCGACCCCGGACCTCTTCGTCACCTGCCCGCTCACTCCGGTACCGATCTAGAGGCTGTCCGCGGCTGACATGTCCAAAAAAAAGGACAGTCAGAGGACGGGCCTCGTGCTTCAAGATGGCGGCGGCCAGCAGCATAGGGAGAAGGGAGGTGACACAGCGGCGCGGCTGGAGCGCTTTGCCCGGCAGCCAGGGACCCCTGCTAAGCAGTCCCGAGCCACACAGAACAGGCAGAGCAGTGCCAGCAAGGAGACAGAGGACGATTACCTCTCATCCACTATGCACTCGGCGGTGGACTCGGACAGCTCGACCGCAGAAAGGGACACAGTGAGTAACCCTACCAAAGCTGCTAAAAGCCCTAAACCTCATAAATCTAAGGCTAAGACCCGCCTGAATGTGCCCCCAGAACCTACACTATCAGATGTATTCCATGCTGTACAGCTGTGCAATACCTCCCTTGCTGCGCTCTCTGATCAGGTGCATGGCATGAGGGCTGACATCTCCTTTCTTCGCCATGACTTGCAGAAGGTGAGGGAGAGGACAACAGCGGTGGAGGGCAGAATTAGTGAAGTTGAGGACGTTACTGCACCATTGATTTCTGATGTTAAAGTGGCTATAAAGAACATTGCAGCTAATGCCATGAAAGCTGATGATATTGAAAATCGCCTGCGCCGAAATAATATCCGAGCGGTTGGCATACCGGAACGTGCTGAAGGAAATAATGCTACGGATTTCATGGAACAATGGCTTATGGAGGTATTTGGCAAAGACTGCCTGACCCCCTTGTTCGCAGTGGAGAGGGCTCATCGTGTCCCTTCCCGACCTCTACCGCCGGGCAATCCTCCTAGACCTCTCTTAATCAGGCTCCTGAACTATCGGGACAAGGAGCGTATATTACGCAAGGCCCGGGAGTTGGGTGAAATATCACTAGCGGGCTCAAAGGTGATGCTCTTCCCGGATTTTTCGCAAGATGTTCAACAACGCCGTGCAAAATTCCAAGAAGTCAAACGGAGGCTACAAAAGCTGAATCTTGCTTATTCCATGATCTACCCTGCAAGGCTCCGAGTAGTGGCGAATGGCGAGACCCACTTCTTTGAGTCGCCTCCTCAGGCCCTGTCATGGCTGGATCAGAACCGCAATCTCCGCCCAGATGACACCTGAAGCTGCTTCGCCGTTTGAGGTGCATTGTGTCTCTGTCGAGTTCCCATGGAGGTCTTGGTGACATGTGATCACCGCATTCCCCGTAGATCCTTGATTAGGGGCTCTTCGTGGATATCCCCCCCCCCTTCTTTTTTTTCCTACTCAGAAATCTTCACAACCTCCCATTTTTGTTTGGGTTTGCTCGTTTGGTTGTGTTGATCTGCTTACCATCGCCATTTGTGAACCTAATGGCGTGGGCTCGTTACCTCCAGCTACCGGGTTGTGGCCATTGTGTTGTTGCTACCTCTGAAGCTGCCTGGAGTCATGTACCCCGAAGTTCTCCCTGCATGGATTGTTTGACTTACCTGTTTATGTTTTTACCTTCCCCCTTTTTATTTTTGTTTGTTCTTCACCTTCTTCTACCACAGGACTTCCAGTCGTTCTACCTACGTATTTCTGCACGGATCCATATCAAGGGGACCTGCTCGATGGACATTCGAGTGTTGCTGCTGAGTATATCTATGTTGTCGTATGCATGTCACAGCGGGTATTTAAGTTAGCCTCCTGGAATGTACGCGGCCTAGGCGATGCTGCTAAACGCCGTTCTATATTTGATAATATTGACAGGAGTGGGTCCTCTGTTGTCTGCCTGCAGGAGACGCATACCACCACAGAAACATGTCATACCCTTGATAGACGGGCCTATCAAGCCACCTACCATTCTTCTCACTCCTCCTACTCACGGGGTGTTTCTATTCTTATCCGTAGAGATATCCCATTCTCCTGCATACAGACAAAGAGGGATGATGTGGGCCGTTATATTTTCCTGCATTGCCGCCTCTTACAGTTTGAATGTATTATTGCTAACTTTTATATACCCCCACCATACTCCAGCAGTGCTATTAAGGACTTCGCCAAATTTTTGTCGGACAAGCTCCCTATCCCGGTCATAGCGGTGGGTGACTTCAATAACTGTATGGACCCCTATAGGGACAGGATCCCTAGAGTGGGCTCACCTGACTTGT
>NW_017308133.1:69661-70718 GCF_000935625.1 Nanorana parkeri | reverse complement strand
GAGGGATGATGTGGGCCGTTATATTTTCCTGCATTGCCGCCTCTTACAGTTTGAATGTATTATTGCTAACTTTTATATACCCCCACCATACTCCAGCAGTGCTATTAAGGACTTCGCCAAATTTTTGTCGGACAAGCTCCCTATCCCGGTCATAGCGGTGGGTGACTTCAATAACTGTATGGACCCCTATAGGGACAGGATCCCTAGAGTGGGCTCACCTGACTTGTTGAACACTACCCCTTTTGGTAAATTGTGCTCCGAATTGGGCCTCCTTGATCTGTGGAGATTGCTCCATCCGGCAGACTCTCAGTTTACCTGCTATTCTGCCACGCATGGAACATTGTCCAGGATTGACTACGTTTTGGGTACATCTGAACTGCTCCCCTTTATAACATCAGTGGACATTCAGCCTAGATGCCTCTCGGATCATTCTATGTCTATTCTGAGTCTGTCTTCGGGTCCTTGATAGATAAGCAAACACTGCTGGAGGATGACATATCATTTTTTCTGTTGGTCAATTCCCCTTCTGCTCCCTTGGGAGTGGTATGGGACACCCTAAAGGCATACTTGAGAGGCTTGTTTATTAAGAATGTTAGCTACATTAAATCTTCTTCTAGACGTGCAGAGGAGGAGGCACGCCAGTTAGTGGCGACGAGAGAGCTGGAGTATGTGGGTAACCCCTCTGAGAGCAATTGTCGTGTGTGGCGGGAGGCGGGGGCGCACCTGGAGACCCTGCTTAAACAGAAATCGCAGCGAAAATTATTTTTTTCAAAACGAGTGTTTTGGGCAGAGGGCGACGCTGCGGGCAAATTATTGGCTCAGATCGCCCGCGCCCAACAGGACACCGCTC
Source organism: Nanorana parkeri (assembly GCF_000935625.1). Taxonomy (NCBI): domain Eukaryota; kingdom Metazoa; phylum Chordata; class Amphibia; order Anura; family Dicroglossidae; genus Nanorana; species Nanorana parkeri. The sequence continues at coordinate 69,868 of NW_017308133.1, read as the reverse complement.
ATATTGGGGCTGTTATGGCTCCTACTGGCACTACTTCACAAGACCCTGAACTGATCCTGGACACGTTTGGCGATTTTTACAAAACCCTGTACACCTCCCGAGCGCAGTATTCAGAAGCTGAGCTAGCGTCTTTCTTGGGCAGTATTACCATACCCGCCTTGGCTGCGGCGGATAGGTCTGCCCTGGAGGCCCCGATTACCGCGGAGG
>NW_017308133.1:59970-66552 GCF_000935625.1 Nanorana parkeri | reverse complement strand
TAAAATAGATAAAAATAAGTGTAATAATGCACAAATAAAATCAATTAATTAAAAAAAAAGTGATGGACCTTCTTCAAGAATATCAATGATATGTGATAAAGGTAATATTACTAGAAAAATGCACAACACTGGAAACTAAATTACCATAAGTGGATAAGATTTCTCCTATCAATAGATCAGTGGATCCAACAATACAAGAGAATATTTCCTGTCAGTAAAACAATGAATCTTACAAATGGACTACTAGTTTGTATTGAGATTGTAGTCCATCAGAGGAGCAAGATAAAATTGTGAAAATAACAATGGAAAAATATTTTTTCTATGATTCAAATAAATTGTTGTACCATAAATTATAGAATAAACTATAATGATGGCAATAAATATATAAAATAAATATAATGAAGTGTAATACTCCCCAAACAAAATCAATTCGTAAAAAAAACTAATTGATACATTCTTGTATCAAAAATCTATAATAAGTGAAGAAAGTATATTCACATTAGTGATTAATTGTAGGTGAATAATAAAGGTGATTGACACTCAATAGTAAAGCGTATATAGGTTATAGTATAACCCTTATAGATCAAACTGGAGACATAAATTGTATTACATTCCACCTAAAAGCAACTCCGATTCGAACATTCATGGAACATTGTGAAAAAAATGAACTGAAACAACAAATGAGGACTGAGAAAAGTTCCACATCCAATGGTTGATGTAATAATTCTGTGTAGAAACTACACCAGGTGATTCCCCTCTTCGTGTGGAAAAACCCCCTGTGGTTATGCCCCCATGTGGTTATGCGCTCACCAGAATTTGTGACTGCAAACAGCGTTCTGGAAACAACTCCTCATCCTGATGCTGCGGTATCCCTTGACAGTGACGGCTCCCCACAGATGTCAGTAAAGCCTGTGATCACTACTCAGACAGTGATCTATGGAAAATCCCCAGCTCAATGCACCGCGATGTCCACCTGCAATAGCTTCAGCATCTCCGAACTCCGCCAATCATGACATGTGATTGGCGGAAACCCTCATTGTGCAGTAGAATGATGAAAATGTATTTAAAAATATAGCAACTTACATTTAAAATCTTCAAATACCGGCCGGCATTAAACAGACAGATTCCTTCGTGGACTTGTATAACACATAGGTAACGTCACTAAGATCCACCCCTGATGCGTTTCGTCATAGTGACTTTTTCAAAGGACGGCTATTCACTTCAGGCTTGTATTGCTGATTACAGCGTATATCGACATTCGGGTCGGCCAAACATGCCAACGGCTCCGTTATCAGAAGACAACAGAGCAGGGGAAGGTTTACTCTGCTCGAATGAGCAGAGTAAAACTTTCCGTGGGAAAGTGTCTCTTTCCCGGGCGGCCGGGAGCCGCTATCTAATAGCGGGAGACTCCTGGAGCGTCCGGGAGAGTTAGGCTACCTGGAGATCAGCGTCCCTGGTTACCTAGTAACCAGGGACGCTGATCTGTCTGTGCAAGTGGCCGCAGCCAGCCGTGAGATGACGGCTGGCTCCGTCCAGCAGTCAGTAGCAGGCTGTCGGCCAGCCAATTGCCGGCCGTTCAGCCAGCTTCGGCTTTCACCTCGGCTCAGTCAAGCCAAAGCATATGCCTTCGGCTCGACCGACTTTGGGAGCTGTACGGGCTATAGTGAAAATCAAAGGATCTAGCCCACATGGCTAGATCCTTCAGCAGCTTAGTGAATAGACCCCTATATGTCCTTGACATTTTTTTTTATATAAGCTGATTAAATACAATTCCCCATTAAAAATAACACAAAATATAAATTTATTAATAACAAATATTTTAAAATAATAATGGATCATGAATGAGAAATAAAAACTCTGTATACCCAAGCCCCCCAATACCTGCAGTGAAAAGCGCTATCAAGAAGGAAGGGGCTTGATAAATAACTAACATGATCACTGTCACTTTTACACATCAAGTGTCCTGCCCGATAGACATGTGCGATTCGTTTAGTTCCGAATCGAAATTCGGACGAATTTTTGGAAATTCGGACATTTGGATGTATTTGAATTCCGAATTACAGATATAACGAATGCAAACGAATCCGAATTTCCATTTCCGAAATTTGGTAGCGGTAGTTCGTTCGAACGTTCGTTTCGTTTTCGTTTCTTATTCGTTTCGTTTGTTGAAGGAAAACAATTTCCCCCCTCAAATGGCACTTTGCTGCAAACGAACAAAAGAATGCACGAAACGAATAAGAAACGAAAACGAAACGAACGTTCGAACGAACTACCGCTAATGAATTTCGTCCGAATCCGAATTCCGAATCCGAATTGACTTTCACACCCGAATCCCAAAAAACGAAATAACACAAATCCGAATTTAAAACTAAACTAAACTAAACAAATGTTTTGGCAGTGCACATGTCTAATGCCCGATGTTTGAAGTCTGACTCCATTACAGCAGCATGCAGCATATCGTGATTCAGATGTAGCTGAAGCTGAACTCCAGATATACATTTTTATGCATACTTACATTGTTCCTGCTTGGCCCAGTGTTAGGGTTAGTTTACACCATAAGCAGTGCGCTCCGGTCCGATTCTGGCCGGAACGCACTGCCTCGCATTGTGGCCGGCTCACTTTTTTGCCAGGCTGGAGGGGGTGTGACAGGTCATTGAAGTAAATGGCACCGTAGCCACGCCCTGCGGCCGCAATGCGGTCACCCGCACGGGTTCGCAAGGCACATTGTGCCTGCACCGGACCGCACTGCGGGCCATCGCATTGCGGCTGGAGAGCGTGGCTACGGTGCCATTCACCTCAATGGCCCGCCACGTCCCCTCCAGCTCGGCAAAAAAGTGAACCGGCCGCAATGCGAGGCAGTGCGTTCTGGACAGAATCGGACCGGAACGCACTGCCTATGGTGTGAACTAACCCGTATTGTCATACCTGGTTGGCCCACGGGATCCTGTAAAGCACTGTAGTAGCCGGAGCCTCTCTCTCATGTGCTGTCCTGGAGGATGATTTGGGAAAAATGCATTTTCCTGTAATTTTTGTCTTTTTCTAATACTACAGTTATGTAATTTGCACACACCCATATATTTAGCCCGAAATCTAATGAACAAAGGGGTCTATTCACAAAGCTGCCGAAGGATCTGGCCGTAGCTTCGGCCGATCCTTTGGCTGGCTTCGGCCCCAGGACCCCTTCGGTTCAGGAGAACCGAGGGGGTGCTGTACGGGCTATTCACAATAGCCCGTACAGCTCCCAATCACGGCCGAGCAGCTCAGTCGAGCGCTGAGCCGTGCTGATATGTTCGGCTGATCCGAAGCCACACGAAGCAAGCCGATGTACGGCTGAAATCAGCCGTACCAGATTGAAGTGAATAGCCGAACAGTGTTCATCTCACTTCACTTCTGATCGGTCATTCACTCGGCTGCCCTCGGCAGCTTTGTGAATAGTCTGCAAATTTAAATAATAACACAATAGTTTGATTTTTATGCAACACAGAGGAAAGTGAATGCATGCATTTTAATTTAAGAGAGCTTTATTCCCTTTTATTCAAAGCTACACCGCAATGCACTCAGGGGATTGTTATATTGATATAAATAATAGAAAAATTTAATTACTGGCTTGATGCTAAACCTAAAACCGATCCCATACCAGCAATATATTTAATAAACAAAAGCATCCAAGGATAAATTTATATAAATGTCTTTTATTTCAGCCGCAGTACAATAATCTCATCTCTTGCTTTAGTAATAGGAGAATCTTTATTACCCCACTTGTCATGCCCGTTGTAACTGATTAGTAAATATTTTGTTAGTATCAGTTACAACACTAAAGAGTTTTCCAAATGCCTAAAACTACTGTATGTGTAAACCCAAGCACTAATATCTCATACAGGTGAAAGTCGAATAATTAGAATATCGTGCACAGGTTCATTTATTTCACTAATGCAACTTAAAAGTTGAAACTAATATATGAGATAGACTCATTACATGCAAAGCAAGATAGTTCAAGCCGTGATTTGTCATAATTGTGATGATTATGGCTTACAGCTCATAAAAACCCCAAATCCACGAGTGAAATAAATGAACTTTTGCACGATATTCTAATTATTCGAGTTTCACCTGTATAAGCGTTCACATTGTTTCAGTCATTTTCAATATTTGTAAATCTGTAGATCTCAAGTGATTCTGCTATGATGGCTCTTGTTCAGAATCTTCCTGAGATAGGTTGACAATGCTCTGTTCTGATCTCTCAGTTGTTTTCCTTCATTGTCAACATGTCAAATGCACTTGCAGTGGAAACTATAGGCAGCCAAGCCAATGTTTAATGCACAGGCATGTTCTGCCATTGACACCATCAGGACTCCCAACCTGAGAAATGCCATGCAGCCATCAATGGAGTGCATGTAGACAGGAGGTGGCTGCAAAGAGGCTGCAGAAGGTCAGCAGCAACAAGAGTTAAAAAAAAAAAGTATTTTATATAAGAAAATCATGAAGAGGTCTTCATCTTCTACAGCCTGCCTAGTAACAACAATACGACCCTTGTACTACTGTGCCCACAGCACTAAAATGTTTTTATTTGGTACTAATTCTTTTATTCTACAGCCCAACTTAAATAGGAACATTACCCTTATCTTCAAATGACAACAAAGACACCTATAGAAATGTTTAGTAATGACAATCTACAAACACATACTTCTAGACAATTGCCGGCTTTTTATTCTTTGTATACCTTATTTTTCTTTTCCTCCCCATTCTTCTCACAGTGGCCATTTTCACTAAGGACAGATTAATCCATCTCCCTTTACTTCCTGGAACTTTGGCACATGTGACTAGGACATGTGACCATACACATCATCTCAGGGGAAGAATGCATTTCCCTGAGATGCTTCGGCCCTGTCTGAGATCCCGTGAGGTTACATATGAGATTTCCCAGCAATGAATTGCTGCTGTAACCTTCCCATGATGCAATGCTTGGGCATGATTACATAATTTGTGCCAAAGTAGAACAGGGAGTGGAAAAAATTAATTGTAAGTAAAATAAAAATATGTTTGTTTAGATACTGAAAATGATTTCATATCAGCACGCAGAGCTATATGATGTGATTTGTAGTGAAAGAAGGGTAAAGGCCTTTGTTGCTATGTGTGGGGAATTATCATCATGGATACATTTCCTCAATGTTTGTGGAATGTTCTTAACGCTTGTCCCTTGTCAGGTGTCGGAGAGAATAGGAAGTAAGTGAAACCCCCAATGGGGACACAGGCAGCCATAAACAATATGTTCTGGAAGACTGAGGAAGGTTTAGAACATGTTTTTACATGATAAAGATTTCTTCTTACTTCCTGTACAGGTGATGGGTTTCAAAAGAAGAAGAGAAGAGGAAACCTTCTCTATACACAGACCACATATACAATTTAACTCCAAAACCTGTTTCAATTGGCACACAGACATCATCTAAACTCCAGGCAGATATGAATTGATGCAGCTCTGTATTTATTAATACATCATTAAATGTATTTAAATGCAAGTAATGTAGGTAACTAAATATTACCTAGTATAAACTTATTACATCCCCGTAGAGCAGAGCTCAGAAGGAGAAGCAGCACAATGAGCCAATCAGTTGTGCCACAGTGCTCATGTGCTAACAAGGAGCATGTTGACAGGAGAAGAAAGCAGAGGGACAGAGAGATGACCTCATCAGTCTGCTGCTTCTCCAGGTGGGGTGGGACAAGACCTGTTAGGCTGGGTTCACACCTAGGCGTATCCAATATGCGCATTTGTCGCGCGTTTCCTGTTGCACGTTTTTACGCGGTTAAAAAAAATGTACAGCATTACGCCCCAAAGAAGCTCCTGTACTTCTTTGGGCGTAGGGCGTTTTGTAGTGCGTTCATACGGCCTGTAATACGCCCAGGTGTGAACCATACCTATAGGAAATAATGGGATTTCGGTGTTTGAGCGTTTTGCAGAGCGTAGGAACGCGCTACAAAACGCCCAGGTGTGAACCAGGCCTTACAATACTGAATTTCAGCAGAAAAAGCAGCTGCAGGAGACGGAGGATTTGTAATTCTCCTGAAAAGCCTTCCCCAGTCCCACAGCAACCAATCAAAACCTCCAGATCCCCCAAAAACAAATCATGTCCAGCTTCCTGTTAAAAACCATCACACTTAGCTGTATTAAACAATCCACTGTTCTCCGCTATGCCGGTAAAGAAAACAATTTCACAATCCTTCATCAGTTCATGATAGGTTGTTGATTGTCACAGAATGTTTCTGCAGCTGTCAGCAGTAGTAAAATATATCAGTTTTGGTTTATTTTAAAGGGGATGTATGTGCCAAAGCATTAAAATGGATTGTTTAAAAATCAGATCAACAGTTGGTCTCATGATATACTGATTTCATAGCATTAAAGGAAAGCTGTACTGAGTAAAGTGTCCCCTATATTCATACACATTTTAACGTACATTTTAATTGTATTTTTTTGAAGCATTCAAAAAATTCCTACCAGAGTACATTCTTTCCAAGATCAAATCTTGTCCCCTGCTGGGCTGGACTGTGATGTCTAGTAGGGCTGTGTAAATGTCAGAAATATATTCCATT
>NW_017308133.1:49295-59893 GCF_000935625.1 Nanorana parkeri | reverse complement strand
GATCTGGGTAAATGTCAGAGATATATACCATATATATAAATATATATAAAAATAAATATATATACAGTGGTACCTCGGTTCATGAACTTGATTTGTTCCATGATTCTGGTCGCGAACCAAATTGGTCACGAACCGAATCAAATTTCCCCATAAGGTTCAATGTGAATAAGGTTAATCCGTTCTGACCCCTATGAACGTGGTCGCAAACCGATTTTGGTCGCGAACAGAATCACATTTTCCCATAGGCTTCAATATAAATGAGGTTAATCCCTTCTGAACCATATGTAAATTCATTACCGCTCTTTTGCACTTTCTTTTTACCACCAAGCTTGCTCTGCACTTTTTATGGAGCCATGCTGATTGAATAATACTGCACAGTACTGTATGTGCTAAAAAGCACACATAAAACCTTCACAGCAAGTGTGCACAGGTCTGTCTGCGACCGTGATCTCGACTAGAAGAAGCCACAACCATGTGATAGAGCGGGGAAGATGGCCGCAAACGTGTTCGTCACCCGATTTGGATTTCGCGAACAGAAGCATATTTTTGCTGAACTGACTTTTCGCAAACCGAAATGTTTGCGAACAGAAACGTTCTTGAACCGAGGTATTACTGTATATATATATATATTTGCCTAGGATCCAGCTTTAGGGGAGAAGTATTGTGAGAATGAGATATACAAAATATACGGGGACAGAGTAATCACAAACCTCTGATCACTCAGCTCATGGTCTCCCCCAGAGCAGTGACTGTCAGTCAGTGATTCCCCCTCCCTTCTCCATTCCTACAATGCTTATTGGAAGGACAGACAGGGAAGGGGGCGAGCACAGCTGGCTCAGGCTCTAGAGAGGCAAAGCCAGCTGTCAATCAGGAAGCAGGGTGGATCCCAACAATATCGTTGGGATCCTTCCCAGCTGCAGCGTGGCTTTGCACTGTCAGCATATCGCACTAGCCCATTATATGCTGAGCTTGGATCACAAAAGTACATTAGTAAATATACTCCTGTGACTCAAAAGAGGACTAAAGTAAAAAGAAAAAAAAGGTTTAGTTATAGTTCTCTTTTAAAGCCTATCTCCGGTGGCAGTAAAAAAAACTCCCCATGCAGTGTTGCTGCCCGCACACTGCAAAGGTACCTGGGTAAAGCAGTTTTACTTATCTGATCTCAGGCCCCTCCCAAGCTACAAGACCGGCAGCTGCAGCCTTTTCCCCCTTGAGCTCTGACGGTCGGAGGTCCGTTGACATCATCAAGTGCAATGCAGGGCCCATAGCCCTGCAATGTATGTGAGGATGCTAGGGGACAGTCTAAATGCCAGATTGTAGGGGAGATCAGGCGATTGCCAGGAAAGCAGGGATCAAATTAGATAAACGGGCATTTAACCCACACGGAGCAGGGTGCAGCCTCACTGCAAGGGGAGTTTTGTTTTTTCCAGGATTTATTTGATGTATTTATTTATTTTAGCAGCCTTTAGAAGTATTTCATACATTATTTGTTTGCCTGGAGTTCAGCTTTAACTTGATACACAATAAAAGTGATGTAACTTCCTTTTTTTTTGAATAGCAGCCAGTGGGTCCCATAACGATAAAATTCCACTTATGCCTTTTATAATGTTCCCACTGGACTCATCTAACTTACAAAATATTGTCTAGTAATCACAGTGAAAGGTCAGCCTGCCATGTACATTATCAGATGTACTGTTTAAATAATTTCTTCTTTATTGCCTTTATAATGTGAATAGAATGCAGAAAAGCAGCTGTCAACAGCTGTTTATTCCGATTGCTTGGCTCGTTCCCACTGTCGGGATTCCGCTTCTCAAAAACAAAAGTGCATTTCTTCTGCCGGTAATCTTGTTTTAATGTATACATATTGATATAGCCATAGACAGAACACATAAGCAATGTTTTACAGGGCAACTGAAGAATTAAATGTGGTTTAAAAAAATGCAGCGAGCGGTTTGGATAAATAGAACAATGCCTGTAATATAGCAGAGGGCTTCCATCGCCGGAGGTCTTTCTATTTGAGGCATTTGTACCACCAGGACTATGTGGGGCTTACAACACAGACAACTAAGGCAATGCACAGTTAATCCTATCAAAGCCTTATAAAACTATCACATTGTTTGTTAAACCTGAACTCCAGGCACAAAAACCTTAATTTAACTATATTCCTTAAAGAGGAACTTTACCCATATCTATGAAATGACAACAAAGGCACCTTTAGAAATGTTTAGTAATGACAATCTACAATCAGATACTTATAGATAATTGCCAGCTTTGTATTCTTTGCATATCTTGTTTCTATTTTCTTGTAGACCTGTGCGATTCGTTTCGGAAAAATTCGTTTTTCGGACAAATTTTTGTTATTCGGAGATACGGATGTATCCGAATTTCTGAATAACAGAAATGACGAATGAAAACGAATTCCAAATTTCTGAAAATGAAATTTCGTACAAAATTCTTTAGTGGTAGTCTGTACAAATATTCATTTGTTGATGAATTTTCATTGCAGCAAAGTGAAATGTAAAAAAAAAAATCTTTATTATGTCACTGCTGCAATGAAACAAACACGAAACGGAACGCACATTCGTTCAGACTACTGCTATCAAATTTCGTCCGAATCCCGAAACAAATTGACTTTTGGACACGAATCCCGAAAAATGAAATAACGCAAAATCTGAATCAAAACTAAACAATTTTTTTGCCGGTGCACATGTCTCTTTTCTTCCCCAGTCTTCTCGCAGTGGCCATGTTTACTAAGGGCAGATTACTAGATCTCCCTTTACTTCCTGGTACTCTGGCACATGTGACTAGGACATGTGATCATGCACATCATCCCAGGGGAGAAAAATGCCTTTCCCTGAGGTCTCGTGAGATTACAGATGAGATTTCCCAGCACTGCTCTGCTGATGTAACCTTCCCAGGATGCAATCCTTGGGCACATTACATCATTTGTGCCAAAGTGGACCAGGATGTAGAAAAAAAACATTGTAAGTAAAATAAAAATATGTTTATTTATAAATGATTTCATATCAGTCAAAAGGGGTAAAAGTCCGCTTTAATAAACAAAAAGGATAAGTCAAATTTTTGAACACCAAATGCCTTTTTAAGCCAATTTATAACCTTGTAAAAGTAAAAGTGATCTCATGTACTGTGCAGATAGCAGAGCTTGGGAGGGACTCAGCAGGCCACACCCACTACACTCTGCTGGAATAAAACTACAGGAGGGGGCGGAGACAGGACCAGTCACTCCGCACAAGGAGAGAGAGCAGCAGTGACCAGTCTTTATTACAGGAAGCTTGTGCACAGAGGAAAGGTGTGACACTGGATTATTGCACAGATCTGAAAGAAATGCACAAAGTAAACCTAGATTCAAGAAAGAATACACATAACATGAGGAAAGATTGTCTAGTCTAAGATGAGATTTTCCTTTATGTTGGAGATATTTTTTCTCACTTCCTGTTGTGCTCCTGGGACAGGATGTGAAAGGAAATTTCAGAGATATAAAAACAAAACTGGTAGTGGATCCTCCAGAAAAATAAATTTTCCCTCCCACTCCTTCACCACTTTAACTAATTGCTAATGTTTATTAAACAAAATTGAAAAGGTCTCTTTACTTATCTGAAGCGGCATTCACATGACAGGTACAGATGAAATTCAGGTTAGTCGATACAACGGGTTCGCGGTGAATTCCTGGGATCTGCAAAGTCCGTGAATTGTGAACTTTTGGCCAAAAATCCCTCAGGTTCCCCACCATAAATAAGGAACATCTTATATAGCAGTGCACATCCTTTTACATGTTCAGATAAGTCCCAATAACCAATAAATTAAATCAATTGATAGCCCCACCACTTTTTTTCAAAACATCATCCATATTGTCAGTGTAAGTCGAAACTGTTAGGGAGAGCTGTGTAGGGACAGGTATTTTTTTTATTTTGGCATTGTGCATGTCCCCATTACAGTGCCCCATGGCTTTTGTTTGCCAATAGCTTGCTTATTAGTCCTACAAATGACCAGAATTAAATAACAAGATTCACCCTCAATAGACTTCACTGTTCATCGCAAAGCTCACAAACTTTGAACTTAACTTTGAACTTTGAGCAAGATTTGCAAAACTGTTCACAAACTGAACTGAAACAAATCTGTTCATCCCTAGTGACAGGTCTGAGTCTACTTCTTCTGGTCTGCAGTGTTGGAAGTCCACCGTGGAGTGCCCAGATTGTTTCCTGGCAATGTGGATGATGTCTTTAGACTGAGGAAAGTGTCTATCAAGGGTCCTTTAATGCCAAAGATGGGTGTCATGACATTACATGGGGGTGGCAACAAGACTGTTCATCTGAGAAGTAGAGAGCTGCGGGAGCAAACAGCACTCACCAGTCTTCACCACTGCAAGAGTTGCCACAAACGGTCACAATACAGGAGACTCAGATAATTAATCTGAGGGTTCAAGAGCATTTTTTTTTTAAACACAGATTAGCTAGTTGGAGTGGGGGGAAAGGTGAGATGAGCTTTAAGGTATGTACAGTATGGGGATATAAGTGCATACGTAGAACATTTAGCCTTTTAATATTCTTCTAATGATTTTTTTGTGTGATTACTTATCTATTACATTAATTCCAGGTCTTTAAAATGGAGATGTTTCTAGATTTATTTTTTTGAATTACAATCTTTCTTTTTTGTAGTCTTTTCCACACCATTTTATTCCATGATGGTTATTTCCTCGAGAATCTCTTTACTTGCACAATAATATAGAATTGATTTTCATCTGTTGTTGAATATTCTCTTATTTTCTACAACTGCCAAAGTAACAAATATCACCTTTGACTAGCCGGCCCTTTTATAGGCAGTACTTGTAAAATACTTTATTAAAAATACTAGCTTGAAATCTGACTTGTTTTACAATTCAGAATGATTTAATTCCATCAAATAGAACGGTTCACATGTCCCTGTTTTATACCGGTCTCAATGAGAAGAAAGGAAAACAATAGCTATAGGGGAGCCTGTCACTATATAACGTGAAAATCCCACATAGTAAAAGAAATAGCTTAAAATTGAATATTAATTATGGGTTTACAGAAAGATATTTCATAAAAACGCTGAAGCGTGCGGGAACATAGGATAGAAGGGCACCAGGAGGTGATTAGACAAAGAGGAGACTAATTATTCTTCGTGACAGTCAATCACACCAGCACAATTGTAACAATAAATGATGTGCTGTGAAATCAAGTTGTAATTCATTTGCCAATCTCCATGCCTCCTACGTACAATGTATTTAATCATCTTCATTTTATTTTCTGAGGAATGTTTTTTTTTTCTTGCATGAGGACATTTTGAATATATTGGACAGAGATACAACCCACTTGTATTCCTTTCCAGCTTATCGTAAGACAAGCGGATCTGAATAAAACACATTTTCATTTAGTTCATCTATGACCTAACTGAGCTAGAGCCAACAAGGCCAACATTTAATTTGACCCCATTCTTGCAACAGTTGGTTAATTCACACAGAATGAATGAATAGTTAGTTTTACTGGATGAATAATAATACAATTTTATTTTACTGCCTGTGTGCCTTTGACAAAAAAGAAAAAAAGAAAATCATTAAAAAGTACATTTCGGATTATGTGTTATGACTGTATAGGTAAGGTGAATTGAATGGATAGACTTCCCGAAAAACAAAAATGAAGATCATTGCAGGACACCACACACAATTTTCACCTATGTCTTATTGAGGAAGAGATATAGAACAATGTAGTTAAAGTATATGTGAGAAGTGTATATCACATTGTCCCTTAGGCTGGTCTCTGTGCTGCTGGCATTTCTCTGGGAGGTAGGGGCAGGCCAGAGGCAACCCACATGGCCCTGGGCCTCTCCTCTCTTTCCCTTTCCCCTGATGGCCTTGTGGGTCCCAATTTCCTTTTTCCTGGCTGACTGCCACCTCCTGGCTCAAGTCCCTGGGGGATTCCCTGTTCTTTCTGTTCACAGACCACTCTCCCTTGTCGCTCTGGTGCTGCTCTCATGCTGCTCTCTTGTCCTCCCCTAGACTGTCTCTCTTCCCATTTTCCTGGACTTTCCTTGCTCTCCACAATACACTCTCTCCTCCTATGTGTCGGAGGCGGGACTAGTCCCGACCAAAGCAGCGACCAATCACAATCTTTTTTTACTCCCCTCTCCCAGTGACCCATCAATCAAATATCAAATGGCTGAGAGGAGGAGTAACTGCATGGTCATGAAGAGGTAGTAAAAGTACTTTTTTTTCTATAATTTAACATTACAGCATATCTAAACACAAATATGTAATTATTTTGCAGCTTATCAAGCCAGGTAAACATTTGTATGCATACTGGACTGTGGATCCAGCTTGGCCCACAGTAAGTATGTATAATGTGTAATTGGTTGGCCCACGGGGCACAGGTAAAACTGAAGCTACTACATTGCTTTACAGCAATCTTCCAGGTCTTGTATGGCACTGTGCTTAGAGGCATACCCTGAAAACACTGGGGGTCGCTCGCTCGGGACAGTGGCCATTCAGAGAACGCCAGGTATTTTTAACATGGACTATATACCATTCTCTGATTGGACATCACTGCCCAATCAGAGAATGCCTTGTATTCATTGCTAAATATACTAGGCATTCCCTGAATGGCTGCTGTACCATGCGAGTGACCCCCTGTGTTTTCAGAGCAGAGAGAAAGCTGCTCATTACAGTACCATACAAGACCCTGAAGATCACTGCAAAGCACTGTGTAGTAGCTCCTACAGCTATTATAGTGCTTTACATGATCCCCGTGGGCCAACCAGGTATAAAATATGCATACTTACATTGGGCCAAGCTGGACCAATGTAAGTATGCATACAAACTTATACCTGGATTTCAATTTGAGATGTGGTGGCTGCATTTATTTTCTTTTTTGTTTAGGCTATTTTTCTTTATGTTCTCCTGGTGATCCGGTCAATAACACTCTTTTTGTCTTAGGGTGGCTTCACACTGTGGAGGAGCAATGCAGCCACCATTGGAGAGCAGCATTGTCACCCTGTGGGGAGGGAAGTATTAGATGTTCTTGCATTTAAAAGAGAACTATGGAGTAAGTGTTTTTCCCTATAGTTCTCTTTAGGGTCACAGGAGGACATATACTAGCCTCCTCCCGTGACCCAAAGCTCAGTATATCGCGGGCACCTTTTGTAAGGTGGCTACTAGACATTTAGGGGGTTATTCACTTAGCTGTCGAAGGCTGTAGAGTGAATAACTGAGCCGAAGTGAAGTGAGCCGAACTCTGTTCGGCTATTCACTTCAGCCTTGTACGGCTAAAATCAGCAGTAGATCGGCTGGCTCCGGTCAGCTGAACATGCTCTGCATGTTCGGCTGAGCCGTAGTGCAGAAGGACTTCAACTCAGCCAATCCAACATCTGGATCGGCTGAGCTGAAACTCTGGCAGCTCACTCGCTGCCGTTCTCCCCTATTCTCAAAGGGGCTGAACGGCAGTGAGTAATTCCACTTGGCTATTCTGCTCGGTAGCGAGCAGAATAGAAAAACAGTTAAATGAATGAAAAAAAAATTCAAATGTTGAAAAATTATGTAATTTTTTTTTTAAAAATAGGAGTCTGCAGACTTTCTCCCAGCCTATGGCAGCTAACATTGGCGGAGGAAGCTGCAGGTGGCCGGAGGAGCCAGCGTGACAGGCAGACAGCTGAACTGATTCTCCCTCCCTTGTCTTCTCCTCCTCGGCCGCTGCAGCTACAGAGCGGCTGAGAAGAAGAGAAGAGGGGGATAAAGGAACGGGTGATTTCTGCTGCTGAAGCAACGTCAATTTCCCCCCTGGTCCTGCCAGCGGCGCTCCCCGGAGGGATTTCCACTCGCCCCCATGCAATTTTCCCTCGCCAATTGCGAGGGGACAAGTGGAAATTTTGAGCCCTGCACTAGACACACTAGTGATGACCCGGTTATTCCAGTGGCCAGGGGCGTAACTAGTGACCTCAGAGCCCTGGTGCAAGAATCCATGAAGGGCCCCCCCCCAAGAGGAAAAAATTAGGTACATTGTTGTAAAAAAGCAGCTCTAGAGTTCATGAGGCCTTAGGCAAAACTCAAATGTGAGGCCCCACTTACACCCATAATGAAATTTTTTTTATTGAACTGCGATAAGTGATGGTAGAGCCAGGCAGATGTCCAGCGGAGGGGCCCAGGGCCAATGCATGGATTTTACAGCCTACACAGGTCAAATCTCCCCCCCTCTTCCCCGCACCCTCAGCTTATTGCTAGAGAGCGAGCAAAGAGAGACAGCCAGGAGAGAGAGCGAGCAAAGAGAGACAGCCAGGAGAGAGAGAGAGCAAGGAGAGACAGCCAGGAGGGAGAGCGAGAGAGACAGCCGGGAGAGAGCGAGGATATACAGCCAGGAAAGAGCGCAAGAGAGCGAAGAGAGACAGCCAGGAGAGAGAGAGAAGAGAGCGAGCCAGGAGAGAGAGAGAGAAGAGAGACAGCCAGGAGAGAGAGAGAAGAGAGATAGCCAGGAGAGAGAGAGAAGAGAGACAGCCAGGAGAGCAAAGAGAGACAGCCAGGAGAGAGCAAAGAGAGACAGCCAGGAGAGAGAGCGAAGAGAGACAGCCAGGAGAGAGCGAAGAGAGAGACAGGAGAGAGAGAGAGAGAAGGCATAGCAACGCACCCACCTGAGGCCCCATAGAACCCACCATAGATCCTGCACAGCCCACAGAGACGGTCTATGGTAAGCTCTGCAGCGTCTAAGGTGGCCTGCTCGTGGGGGCCCTTTCCTTGCAGCTCCATACCTGCCGCAGCAGGCTTCTTACAGCACCGCACCATCAGCGACCTCTTCCTTCACTGGACTGGCGGTACTGGGCCCCAGCCCCGGCGTCCTCCACCTCCTCCCCTGTCAGTGCCCGCCCGGCGGTTCTTCAATTGTCACGTTCTCTGCCACTGCAGGATGGAGCGGAGTCCCAGCAGGGCAATGTGGAGTGCAGCCTCAGCGGGGAGCGCGGGAGTTCCCTCTCTCATCCCTCTGCTCTGTGTGTCGGCTCGCCCTCTCTCCCCTCCTGCTCTCGCTGCTGGGCTGGAGACTGAGCCGCGTCGCAGTGAAGTGCCGGTGGAGCCGCCTCTGGGGTCCGTTCTCCTGTCCTGGGCCCCCTCTAAGTGGCGGAACTCCAGGGCCTGGTCGCAGCTGCGACCTTTGCGACCCTGGCAGTTCCGTCACTGCCAGTGTCTCCTTAGGGGGTGATCGCTACAGTAATATTTTACTCCCTACAACATTACTGATGGTACCTTATATACTCCCTACAACATTACTACATGGTACCTTATATACAAAGACAGTGATATACGGAGCCCCGTGCAGAGATTTGCTATGGTGAAGGTACTCCTAGTGATGTCTTACCCTTACTGCTCCATGCTGTTCTGCCCTTACTAAGAACTGCAGTTATTCTCTACAGCAGCAAATCAGATTCAAACATTCTGAGCAGGTGTGATGCTGATTAAAGGCAGAGGAGAGGTAAATCTAGCCATACACAAATAGATGTTCGCACGGACCTATGAAGAATCTGGTCACAACATTCAATTATGCCACTAGAGGCTTGGTACGAAATGTTTACATTCAATTTTGGGAATGAATGAAGTATTTTGAACAAAACCACTTTCACTGTTAATTTAGTCGAAAATCAAATGATTTGAAAACAAATGTTTTTGACCAAAATTCTACTGGTGTATGACCAGCTCGACACTGATAGATAAAGCCCTAAATGTTTATTTAAAATGCATTTAAAGCCAAAACAGGTTTTTATATAGTTTTGAATACAGTAGGGAAAAGCTAGAACTCCTCTTGGGTAGTATTGTTTACTATCCCCACTGGGCAGATTCATCCTCTCTGTCTTGGTGATTATTGACCATATAGTTCCTTGCTTTGGGTTTGATAGCTATTAAACCAATAAATCAGCATAGTAAAACAGGTTCAGTAATAAAAGTTGAAAAAGATAAGATAAACATCAGTTTCCCTTCTTCAAACATTCCTCATCATTAATATATTATTTATGTTCTTGGTCTGGGGACAGGATACATATTTTATTCTCTTTTAGGTAGACTGAAAATATTGCACTAAAATACATTGAGAGATAATTTACTATATTTTTATTGTAACTTTCTCTGTTTTCTTCAACCCTCTAGTGAGGTTTTGAGAATATTGTAATTTGATTGATCACCTGACCTTTAATGTTCTGTTAAAAGATCTAAAAGGTATATACAGGTGAAACTCGAATAATTAGAATATCGTGCAAAGTTCATTTATTTCACTAATGCAACTTAAAAGGAGAAACTAATATATGAGATAGACTCATTACAAGATAATTCAAGCCGTGATTTGTCATAATTGTGATGATTATGGCTTACAGCTCATGAAAACCCCGAGAACCCCAAATCCACAACCTCAAAAAAGTAGATTATTACATGCAATCAATAAAACAAGGATTGTACATAGAACAATATGGGACCTCTGAAAAGTACAAGCATGCATATGTACTCAGTACTTGGTTTGGGCCCCTTTTGCAGCACTTACTGCAATTACTTTTGCACGATATTCTAATTATTCGAGTTTCACACATCACCCCCC
>NW_017308133.1:47075-49276 GCF_000935625.1 Nanorana parkeri | reverse complement strand
GTGCTGAAGCCTCTTGATCCGATCATCTTTAGTCCTTCTACTTGTTTTCAGGAATCCTTCCAGCCCTGGTGCCGGTCCAACGCAGACTTCTGTCTCTTCCTGTCTGTCTGACGTGCACGCTCCCGGCTGTGTGCATTCAGCTCCACTGTGTCGCTCCTCTTCACTCTGCCGAAGATCTCTACTGTGCATACGCCCACCCAATCATCCTGCACGGCCGCTTGAGAAGCATCAGATATTCAATGAGACTGTCACAGGTCGGCTCAGTAGATCGGGAGGTGAGCGAACACATACCGGCGTTCGCTCACCTCTCGATCCTATCACGGCTCTCTGCCGTGACAGGGGAGGGGCTGAATTCCCCCCTCCCCGCTCCGATCCGCCAGCGCTGACTGGCGGAACGGACGGGGGAGAGAGCGGGTACAGCTGGCTCTGCCTCTAGATAGGCAGAGCCAGCTGTCAGTCACGCAGCTGGGCGGATCCCGGCACAATTGTCGGGATCCGCTTCAGCTGCGGCGTCTCAGTAAACCGCGAGCTACAGCTCGTGGTATACTGAGCCTAGGGTGATGGGTGGACGCTAGTTTGTGTCCTCCCGTTACCCTAAGGAGAACTATGGGGAAAAGACTTAACCGCATAGTTCTCCTTTAATAAATGTCCTCCTGTGACCCAAAACCCAAAGGAGAACTTACACCACAAACGGTTTGGCCATAGTTCTCTTTAACAAATGCTGCATCACTATTCTCTTCTGCCTATCCCTCTGGGCTGTGTGCAGTCCCTGGTGTCATCATGTACAATGCAGGGCTTTTGGTCCTGAATTGTATGTGGAAAAGGCAAACATGAGACCATGGCTGGGAATGACCTAAAGTGGAGACTTTGGGGGACCTGTCGCTCAAATGAAGGAAGCCTGCCCAAGTTAGGTATAAGTTAAGTATTACACTTTATTCATCTACCCCTAGACTTAAGCAACCTGTCACGTACCTGGTTGGAGATCGAGTAAACAAGGGGCTACCCGTGCACCTCTTGCGCTACACCTCTGAAGATGGAGACAGAGAATGTGGGGACGTAGAGTGGCACAGACGCATGTGCTGGCAGCTGGTCTTGTGCAGAACCCACAGATGCTCAAGGTTGAGGAAGGACCAGGTGAGTCTGCAGGAATCGGGTGACTTGGAGAACCTCTGGAAGCTGGAGCTGGAGAACGTCATGCCAGATGAGGAGACACCGGACAGCAGGGTAGACAAGAACTAGGCGGATGAATCAGAGTCAGAGTTGTAGCCAGGACCATACACAGGAGGGCAGAGTAGCAGTGGTACCGGAGCAGCAGGAAGGAGCAAGGTCAGGATCATAAGCCAGGGTCATACATGTATAAGTGAAGTTATGAGGCACCAGATCAGGAGACAAGAAGCCAGGTCCAAGGGTCACAAGCTGGTTTCATACACATGGAAGCAGGAACGCAGGGTAAACGCAGGAACACAAGCAAAGCTGATGACCACACAGCAACTGGCTCCATGTTCAGACATTGTTTAAATAGGGAATGCGTGTCTGCTCCCAAACGTGCACGGTTGCGCAAACGTGCGCACACCAAAACGTAATTTGCAAGTGACCGTTCCCATGCTCGTTTCTGCGCCAATGCACGTTTTCCAGGAAGTTTTCACACATGACGAAAACTTACAGAGCATTTAACCCTTGCAGTGTGGGGAGGTCCCACTGCATGGGTATTTCCTATTCCAGCCCGGAATTCAGCTTTAATGACTTTAAGTGAATGAATGCTGAAACCAATCTATGCAAATATCTTAAATAAATTAGCTGTCTGTACACCAAATCTTAAACAACACCAACATTGTTCTGGGTTTTATCATTTTCAGCTGTTACTTTAGGACCCTGTTGCGTCACATTTGAAAAAATGTGTCCCATCACACATGATACACAGATACCAAGAGAGATGCACAACAAATAGCCAAACCATTAAATACAAAATTGCTAGTTCTCTGTAAATCTCCTCAGGGTACCATGAAATGAGTTCACAGAAAGATTTATCGCTGCATTTGTGGTTCCCCTTGTCATTTGTATTTGTAAGTATTAAGCACTGTGTGACTCCCACTTGCGTCAATACACCCACACAAAGGATAAGTCACTCCTTCAGATTCACAGTCGTTAGATTGTGAATACATATATATATATATATATATATATATATATATACACACACA
>NW_017308133.1:19580-46964 GCF_000935625.1 Nanorana parkeri | reverse complement strand
TATATATATATACACACACACTGTATATTCACAGTCTAATATTCACATCTCATAACCTGCTAAGGACTTATGCCTGAATTGAGATGTCAGCACACCCTGCCTCTGGGGTCTGTCACATGCTTCTGGGGGTCGGGGGGTGCTACATTAACATGGTGCTAATGCAGACATAGGTGCAACAACCATTCCTATATATTATACTGTGATACTATTTATTTTTCAGGTGGGTTGGTAGGCATCCTAATGAAAAAACTTCTCCCCCCTCTTCCTTTTTTTTATTTTAACCCCTCTTATTTGTTAGGCAGGGTGGTCCTCAATTCACATAGTCACCTGCCCACCAATCCAGCCTGGTCCTGCTGCAATCTGCTGCTCTGCTGCCACAGCTCTGGTCCTACCCCAGCCATCTTGGTCCTCCATACTCATTGGGAGTCAGCTGCCCCCCCAATGATGCACTTCAAGTATGACCACCGGCTGCTATGTGTCCCTGCTCCTGCAGCCTAGTGAGATATATGACTAGGATATGCCAGGAGGCTGCAGGAGCAGGGACACATAATTCCCACCTTGGCAATGGCTGGAGCCAAAAATAAAAACAATTAACAATTAACAAGAAAAATTAAAAAAACGTCCTTTCTACTTTGCAGGGGGTAAGAGCACAGGGAGGTAAAGTGATTTAGTCCATTGAAGGTTCCGCACGTCCTTTAAAATACTCCCCAAGGGAGTGAAACACACAAAAGTCAGAATGTATTAATTTGTTTAATGGGCATATACTGTATGTAAGATCACCACCAGTGCCAGGAGCTTTCATGTTTGGTGAGTCCTGCTCTAATTCTATTGTCATTTCCCTAGCATCGAACTAAATGTGTATTTCTGTTGTGCATAAAGCTGTGTATTAGGCCTTTTTTTGTCTACGTAGAGGTGTCGATACTCTCATTTCCCTGCCTCCTAAGCCCTGCCCAACACTGCTCTGCCTCCTAGGCACCGCCCAACACTGCCCTGTCTCCTAGGCACTGCCCCACTCTGCCTTTCCTTCTAGGCACCGCCCCACATTGCCCTGCCTCCTAGGCACCGCCCATCACTGCCCTGCCTCCTAGGCACTGCCCAACACTGCCCCGCCTCCTAGGCACTGCCCAACACTTCCCCACCTCCTAGGCACTGTCCAACACTGCCCTGCCTCCTAGGCACTGCCCAACACTGCTCCACCTCCTAGACACCGCCCAACACTGCCCCAGCTCCTGGGCACCGCCCAACACTGCCCCACCTCCTAGGCACCACCCAACACTGCCCCACCTCCCAAGCACCACCATTTTTGTTTTTTTTAGAACCAAGCAACCAATTATCATGCAGGCATTAATGTAGCACTATATTGTAAAGCACAATGCCCTACGCATGCCTTTATTCGTAAAAGAATACAGATGGCAAGGGGGTGGGGGTTGGATTTTATTAAAATTTTTATTTATTTTATGGTTTTTTATTTTGTTTTACTTTTTATCACATGTTTTATATTATTATTTTATTGTTTTGTTTTTTTTTACCTTTTTTTTACTTTTTGCCACTTTATTAATTTTTATTTTATTACTTTGTATTTCTTTACCAGTTTTTTTATTTATTTATTTATTTATTTTTCACTTAACTTTATTGATATCACACAGGGGATAAAAACCCCTTTGCGATATCATTCATGGGGGTGACAGGCTCTCTTTATGAGCCTGTTCTCTAGTAAAGGAAATCCAGCACAGCATTGTGCTTATCTATTGTACAGCTCCGTTTGTGACAGCTGACACAGGAAGCTTTGTGAATACAGCACTCCTGTGTCACAGAGCAGAGCGGAGAACAGACATTCTCCGCTCTGCTCCCCGCTCTCCATCCTGCTTTGCTGTGGTCCCAGGAAAAAAGCAGGTTGAATCACTTGATCCGGTTGAATCACTTGTACAAAAATTAGCAGCCCGAAGCTATTTAAAAATTTAAAGCGCCGGCATCGGCGCTATGTATCGGGGCATTTTCACGAGTACAAGTACTCATGAAAATGCCCTGTTTTGGCACCGATACCGATACTAGTTTTGGTGCATCCCTAATTTCCACTAATATCCCCTGGTGGGGAAGGAAGAAAAAATACATGTAATAATAAATAAATAAAGATCACTTACCTGTTACTAAATGTCTTTTTTCAGTACGGCGACACAATGGCCATACAGGTGTATTGACAGCCACATACAGTGCTGCTCCTCTTGGAGAGAAATCTCACTCACTGCCTTCAGTTGCAGCAAAGAAAAAGCCCTGGCTATAAGGCCTAGGTATCACCTCAACCACATTATATATATGTAGCGCTCACCCCCGAAGGAGCTGCTGGATAAACGGGTCATCCTTAGCCTGTCTAGGGATTTTAGCAACCTGGCTGCCCCAATAGCACTCACCACCTTTCTGTGGTGACCGATAAAGCTGAGATCCAGACTGTAGATATGATGCTGAAGGAACTTTATTGTAGAACTTCAGGGAGAGAGAGTTAGGGCAAAGAACATCCAGGATGATGTAGACTCCTTTAGGTGGTAGAACAAAGTATCTGCTGCCATCACAGACAAAAAAAAAATGTTTTATTTTTTTTAAGGTCCACCCAGCCTCCCTATCTTACGAGGACTGGAGTGGATCCTTAGCCTGGGGTCCAGTGTGGGCTGCAGTGACAGGGCGAGAATGTGATGTCCAGGTACCTCTACAGGACATGTGAGGGAGCTGTAAGCACTGCATGTATGGATGGAGCTCCATCGCGGCCATAGCCACATTCCACCTCAAGCTGACACTCGGGACAATGCAGTATATTTTGAATGGCTGCTTCACAGGAGAGCTGACAGTGCTGCGCTAGGGGGAGGCAGAGGAGCCTCTCACCTAGAAAAGTGAAAGGCATGCGGCGACCCACTGAACACGTGAGAACCAAGGCACTAGATTTAACTTGCTGATACTCGCTCCATGGCTCCAAGCGCCAACAATCATCCCACGTTCAAAGGCTGTTAAATCGCGTTGTTTACCCATATGTTCAGAAAAAAATCACTTCTAATGTGGTAACACCTGCTTCACTATTTATAATGGTCTGGCCCTCTAGCAACTTCAGCATGAAATTATAGCTAATTTGCCTACAAACGTCAGGTGGTCATAATAAACTGGCCACTCAGTGTATACATACACACATATACTGTATATACACTGAGAACAGCGCCATATGCCCGATGGCAAAAAAAGATGACATATACAATCTGCGGTGAACCATGTGAACCATATGTTGCTTTACCCAATGGTTAAAGTATTTTGCCCTGACCCAGCCCCTTTGCCAGTTTTATACTTACCTGTCTCTGATCCAGTGAAACATTGCTCACCAAGCTGCAGACCTGTTGTCAAAATCAACTGACCTGGGCCCACATGTGCTTTGCCTTGTCCATTCAGTCCTTTGGAGAGTTCATATGAACAGCTCATGTGCAGGCCCAGTTAACAATGTTTTGACAAGTGGCTTGGCGGTTTTTGCTGCAATATCTTCCTGAATCTGTAACAGATGAGTATAACAGAGAGACCAGGTACAGGGCAACTTACATTAGAGACAGGTAGGGAAGACTAGAGGAAGGGCAGTTTACAATATGGCTGGGTGAGTATAAGACAGATGGGGGGCTAGGGTAAGGGCAGATTAGGAAAGTTGCAGCTACACTTAAAAGTTGCTACCGTTTTATCATAATACAGAATTGTACGGACAAGTAAATAACATCAAAATCATTTTATGAGCAGTTAAATGCAAATTATAAAGCTCATATGCTAAAAGTGAACAAGTGTTTCTGTACCATTAGCAGGGAAAAAATTGTCTCCCCTACAAAGAGGATGTACATTTTTGGCAGGATGTTGTTCAGCACTCCTATATATTAGCTGCTAGAGAACATAAAATATTGAATATATCAGTATTATCCAAATGGCTGCTTACATATTCATGGCTATAGCAAGAGATTTATCCTCGCACCACATTACACAAATGCAAATGTCGTTCATCCAATCTTCCTATAAGGCTTAGTCATTGAAGCTTCATCTCGTTCATTTGCTGTCAATAGCTCTTCATAACCTTGTTTAGAAGTAATGATTCAGAATGCACCGGATTAGTCAGAGGTATCAATGCTATTGTGCATGGAAGGAGACTTGAAGGAGAAAGGCAAGCTGTGGTGCTTTAAAAGGGAAAGTACAAAGTGTTTTATGTGAACAATTCTTTTCAAATATTATAGCATTTTACAGTATTTTCTTTATTTGGCTTTCAGATTTTTCTACTTTATTTTTTTAATTGCATTACATATGGTGGGAAGTAGAATAGGAATATGAAAGTGTGGACAATTATCAATCTCTTCTTCTCTTTTTTACAGTTGTTGAGATAAGATATCAGCCGCACAGGGAGTGCATTATTTTAAAATCGTTTGGCTGACTTGCATTGTAAGAAGGAGCAGTAAAGCACAACCATACCATTAGTTTTTGAAAAATAAATGGATAATTGTACCTCTCTATAAATGAATCCTAACTCCACTTTCTACCTATGCTTCCTTTTATGTACCTTATCATATGCTGAGGTCCTGGAGCTATGGCATATGCTGTGACACATATCACTCTGATCCTCTACTGAGCTCACATGCATGCCTTTTCTCTATAGGCCTTAATTGGAAAACCTTGATTTGCATGAATGCAGTTCGACTGATTTTTCGTTAAGGGCTATGGAGAATGGGCAGGGAATATGCAGTACTACATAGCCCCTCCAACTCCGGAATAGGCCACAGCTCCTTGACTGGAACCCCATAGAGCACAGCTCTCAAACCAGTCCAGCATAGACTACAGCTCCCAAGCCAGACCAGCATAGCCCGCAACTCCCAAATCTGTCTAGCAGAGACCCCAGCGAAACTGGACCAGTATAGACCGCAGCTCCCAAACTAGACCAGCGTAGACTGCAGCTCCCAAATCTGTTCAACATAGACCACAGCTCCAAACCAGTCCACAAAGACTCAAACTCCCAAACTGGACCAGCATAGACGACAGCTCCCAAACCGAACCAGTATAGACTACAGCTCCAGAACCGGACCAGCATAGACTGCATCTTCTGGGTGTAGGTTGATACAAATATATGCATCAATATAATGATGCATATATTAAAAAAAGTAAAATACTTTTACCTTCTTAACCCTTTCCAAAAGAAAACTTTCTTTTTTCTTTTGGTAAGGGTTATTTGCGTAACATAGCATTGTTTCAAATCTCCCTAAATGTACTCAGTATTCCCGTAAGTTAGAAATATTGTAAAATTACAAAAAAAGCAATAATAAATAAAAGCTCATGTGTTTCTCACATGAGCTTTTAGGAAAAAGCCTTTTAGCTAGTGTCTGACCATCTGTTATAAGTTGGCCATCTGAGCACCACACAGCAATGTTCATGGCACATACTGCTGCTCTTCATGTCCAATGAGTTTTGCAAAGTGAAAACTGTGTTGAATTAAATATAAATGTAAAAAGGCAGCCACACATATTTAAAAGTATTGTCACATACAAGTTGTTGTTTTGTAGTTATACATCAGTCATCCGACTGTTCTGCTTCCAAAGAGGAAAACATATAACTGAAGGGAGAGAGTGCTTAATGGCATGCGTGTACCCTTGAGAGTTGCATTGGGCAGCTGCTCTGCAGTTAAAAGGCAATTTATAATATGACCTTTCAGTACCCAATTTCCATTTTAAAGTATCACAGGTTGTCTTTAGTAGTGATGGGCCGAACAGGCTCGAGTTCTGTTCGAATTTGAACTTTAGAACATCCAAAAAGTTCGAATTCGAACTCAAACTCAGTGCAAGTCTATGGGGGTAGAACTTTCAAAAACAATTGTCCCCTTAAAGAGGGCTTATATGCAAATTATTGGCCATAAAAGGTGTATGGGGATTCGGGTACTGCACTAGGGGAATCAATGAAAAAAAAACTTTTTTAAAAATACTGTTTTTAAAAGAGCAGTGATTTTAACATGATTTAAAGGGTAACAATAAAAATGAAAAATTCCCTTAAATATCATGCCGGGGGGGTCCCCTTAACCTGCCTGAAAAGTGGCAAATCTGTACAATGTATAGAACCTGCTGCAGCAAAACTGACATTTCTAAAGAATAAAAAATGACATTTTTTTTTAAAGTGTGCAGTTCCCCTTCCCAAACAATACCAGACCCTTTAGGTCTGGTAGGAATGTTAGGAGGGACTCCATGTTAAAAACAAAAAGTGTGTGGGGTTCCACCTTAAAGTCCTACCAGGCCCTTAAGATCTGGTAGAAATTTTAAGGAGGAACCCCACCCCCAAAAAAGGGGGGCGGGTAAACGTGGGGTCCCCCCTAAAATTTCCAACCAGACCCTTGATCCGAGCATAGGCCTGGCAGGGCCTCTTCCCCACAAGCCCTGGGGCGTTGGTTGCGGTGGTGCATGCAGTGGGGTTATTCACATCAGGGTACCCCTTTAATAAAGGGGCACCCAGATGCCGCATGCCCCCTCCTTGTGAATGAGTAAGGGGTACCCCTACCCATTCACTAAAGGGTTGAATAAAAACATATTCAAATACGTCAGACTTTTGAACAAAATCCTTTAATTGGAAAAAAAAAAACCACATGTTTTTAACAAGTTACATAGTTACATAGTATTTGAGGTTGAATAAAGACATTAGTCCATCAAGTCCAACCTATTAGGATCTCATTCTAGGAGTACCTGTACCCCTGTATATTACGGTCCCTTAAGAAATCATCCAAAAGTTTCTTGAACAATTCCACATTATTTGCTGAAATCACCGCCTGTGGCAGTGAGTTCCAGACCCTAACTGATCTTACTGTGAAGAACCCCCTTCGCCCCTTGTGCTGGAATTTTTTTTTCCACCAATTTTAGGTGGTGGCCTCTAGTTTTTGTAATGGAGTTAATTTTAAACAGTTTATCGCTAATGTTGTTACCGCTATTGAACATTTTGTACGTGGAAATCATATGCCCGCTTAATCTCCTCACCTCCAATGTGAACATGTTTTTAAATTTAGTAGCCTTGTCTCGTAGCTCTGGTCCTCCATTCCCCTAGTTTGGTTGCCCTCCGCTGGACTATTTCCACAAACACGGAAATATCGCTGTTAACACCCTCCCCAATTATAAGTCTTTTATTTAAAAAAAATAAATTGATCCACCAATGTAATCCAGCCTCAATCATGACGTCCAGCATTGTCCACGACGACAACAACTTGACGAAATAAATAGAAATAATAAAAATGAAAAAAACCAAACAGACGAGCGCCGTCCCATCCGCACGCGACGAACATCCGCCGCATGATGGCATTTTGACAGATGCCGGCAAAACATAAATAATTGGGCGGAGCTAGCAGTGACAGCTAGCTCCGCCCAACTGTATAGTTTCACGTCATCTGACAGGTGAGCCATAATTTGGCAGAGTCATCATGACGTTGCCCAATCATGCTTTTTACAGAGTACTGAGCCCTGATTGGGCAAAGTCTTGCATCTAGCCTGTGGTCAGGTGCAAGCCTTTAGCCAATTAGGGCTTCACAAAGCGCATTGCCTTGTGGGGTGTGAATCGGTCGAACAGACCACCGAACGCCCTTATAGTTTGTGTGTTCGGCGAACACACGAACTAGCGATGTTCGAGTCGAACATCCAGCCCATCCCTAGTCTTTAGTGAGAACTCCATTATACCTCACCAGGCGCTCTGTCTTGCCCTCATGGATGACTTTGGCATAAAAAAGGCTAGTGTTCGAAATAAGGAAGGAAGGGGAGAAAGGAAGGAAGGGGAGAAAGGAAGGAAGGAAGGGGAGAAAGGAAGGAAGGAAGGGGAGAAAGGAAGGCTGGGTTCCTGCACAGCCAAAATGACATGGATGGCAGGACTGTTAAACCTTAAAAATGCATCCAAGTAACTTAACTATTAACAAAAAATTTAGCTCATCTGAACAACACTCAGCTTCAGATCTACTTTACAACACACACAGGGACCATGGTGAACAAAAGTAGCTACCCTCCAGAAGGAAGGACAGTGTCAGCACCAATTCAGAGATGATTTGAGGATCTACAGCCGAGTGATGCACAAATAAGATACATTTTTGTTAATAATTAAGGTACTTGAATGTATTTTTAAGATTTAAAGTGACATTAAACCCTCAGATTTTTTAACATAAAACAACTCTGTAATGTGTGCCTTACTGTAATCCATGGTTGTTTCCCTTATTTGCTGCTCTTCCTTTTAAATCTGTATCTGTTCTCATGCTGGGCAGAACTTCTGTTTTGCAGCAGACTGCCTTGTCTCTGGAATGGCTACATGGTGTCTGTGTATAGGTTTGCAACCTGAGCCAGCACTACAGGAAGAGGCACTCAGCTGCAAAGGGAAGTTCTCCCCCAGCATGAGAAGACATGAGTATTTAAAAGGAAGAGCAGCAAAGAGAAGGGAAACTACCATGGATTACAGTAAAGCACACATTACAGTATTGGTTTATGTAAAAAAAATCTGAGGGTTTAATGTCACTTTAACTCCTGAGTTAAATGTCCATGTAACTTCCAATAACACATCAATATGTATAATAAAACAATCTGGACTCCTACCCTGTTTTCAAAGTTAATCAGGTTGGGTCCTAATTGTTGCTCGTTGTACTAATTCTGGTACAATTCTAGTTGCTATTCCTGGGTTTGTATTCTGAGGACCAGACTGCTAGTTTAGGGCCATGGTTTGTCCTATACTTCGTTATCCTGCTATCTGGGGTAGGAAGGGAGCAGCACAAGACCGTTGGCCTAGGGGAGCAGGTAGGCTAAAGGACAGTGTCAACAAGCTTTGGACTTACGTCAATAAGCAAATGCAGCTTGCTTTCATCTTGTTTTGCATCTGTGAACAGTTAAAGATCGATCAGCATTCATCAACAGTAGCACTTGACCTGCAGTTGGCCTCCTTCTGAGCTCTAGTTGACCCCCTTCCAAGCTGCATCAACCGTCTTCAAGCAGCTTTTGCATCCCTTTTGACTTGTATGGGGAGAAAACCAAAAATCTGTTACACAGGCCCTTTGAGAAACAAAATTTTATGAAGGAAGAGTTGTAGGGGTTGCAAGGGTGTTTGAAGGAACAAAGAAGGAACATAATAGATAATATTATAGATGTTATTTTTTCCTTCGCTGCTGCCATAAACAATGTAAAATAGCTGATATACAGAATGTGGAATTTCCAAAGTAGCCTGTTCCTCATAAGGAAAAGTTACTGCTGGTTATTATACTGCCGAGATTATAATTCTCGGGCTCAGAACATACAGTGAGAATCTTCAGATAAATGAGTTATGATTAAACCTGCTAGATGGTAGAGTCATTCAGATTTCTATTTCATTTTCTGTCAAAATGTTCTCATACAGTGTACAAACAGATAGGATAACCCACTGTACAGCAAAGTGATTTAAAAAGTAATTTCTCGAAATGCCACCATGTTCCCGTTGTTTATCTACATTTGACCATCTTCCTTAACTCTTTATATAACACTTCCCGCTAAAACTTACACAGCATTTTTATCAAATATATAGCGCAAGGCAATAAAATATAGTATAGCTACGCAGTACTGCATAGCTGTCACGGGAGCCAGGAAACCAGACCACACGGAAACGCAGGTAAAATAAAGTTGTTTATTTAAAAGAACATAAATAAACATTCATCAGGGAGCAGCGAGGTCAGGAACAAGCCGGTCAAGTCCAATGCAGGTACATCTGCCGAGCCGGGATCACGTCCAAGGCGTGTAGTTGTCCAAGCCAGGGTCAAGTCCAAAGCGGGTAGTCGTCCAAGCCAGAATCAAGTCCAAGGCGGGTAGTCGTGCCGATGCGGGGTCGAGAGCCAGAGGAAACGTCAGCCGGGCCGGATCATACACAGAAACACACAAAGTAACTCAGATCGCCAGAGATGCACCTTGGAGCACAAACGCAAGGGCAATGGCAATGAACCTGAATCCTGAGCAGACTGATGTTGCCACATCATCACTGTGCGACGCCCAGGCAGCAGGCAACCCAGGAGCGCTCCTCAGGACCATAGCCTTTCCAGTGCACCAGGAATTGGACTCGACCTCGGAGCAGACAGTAGTCCAGGATATCGCTAATCTCATACTCCTCATGATTGCCCACAGGAATGGGACGAGGGCGAGGAAGTGAGGAGGTGTAGCGATTGCAAACCAGAGGCTTCAAAAGTGACACGTGAAAGACATTGAAGACACGCATGCCAGGGGGAAGATCAAGGGGAATAGACAACCGGGTTCACCTTACGGAGAATACGAAAGGGTCCAACAAAACGAGGAGCCAATTTCAGAGCAGGCACCTTGAGGTTGAGATTACGAGTTGACAACCACACCCTCTCCCCAAAATGGTACGAAGGAGCCAGCAGACGTTTCCGGTCTGCCTGGAGCTTCTGACGCTCAAGAGGAACGGAGGACATGAAGATGATCCTCCTGAGCCAGAATGTCCTGTGGCGAGAATGACTCATGCAACACAGAGCGTTGGAACCCATAATTCACCATAAATGGAGACATTTCGGAGGATGAGTTGATGGCAGAGTTCCTGCCAAACTCCGCCCAGGGTAGCAGATCAACCCAATTGTCCTAATGGTCAGAGATATAGCAGCAGAGAAATTGCTCCAGGGCTTGGTTGGAACGCTCAGCGGCACCATTGGGCTGCGGATGGTAGGCTGAGGAGAAGGAGAGTCGAATACCCAACTGAGAGCAAAAGGCACGCCAGAACCAAGAGACAAACTGGCTCAAGCGGTCCGAGACAATCTCCTTAGGCAACCCGTGTAAATGAAAGACCTCCCTGGCAAACACCGAGGCCAGCTCCTGAGCGGTAGGCAGCTTCTTAAACGGAACACAGTGGCACATCTTGGAGAACCGATCGACCACCATGAGGATAACCTCGGGACGCAGGAAGCTCCACAATAAAATCCATGGCCAGGTGAGACCAGGGACGCTCCCCAGTTGGAATGGGATGCAGTAGGCCCAAGGGTAGGCGTCGAGAAGATTTGTTCTGGGCACAGACGGAACATGCATCCACATGCGTGGCAACATCAGTGTGGAGAGATGGCCACCAGAACTGACGGGATACAGCCTAGAACATCTTGTTCTTACCAGGATGACCGGCAATCTTGGAATTGTGGTACGTGCACAGCAGTTTAATGCGCAACCCCTCAGGCACAAAACATTTGCCAGCAGGTCTCCCAGTGGGAGCATCGGACTGGATGGCCAGGATTTGTTCCCCAAGGGGAGAGGTCAAGTTGGTGCGGATAGCAGCCAGGATATGATCGGAAGGTATGACTGGCATCGGCACGGAGTCCTCCCTGGACAACTCAGAATACTGGCGAGACAAGGCATCAGCCTTAACATTCTTGGAGCCAGGCAAATAGGAGACCACATAGTTAAAACGGGACAGGAATAAGGTCCATCCAAACTGACGGGGTGTAAGCCTCTTGGCCTCCGAGAGATACGTCAGATTCTTATGGTCGGTGAGAATGAGAACCGGAACAGCAGAACCTTTGAGCAAGTATCTCCACTGTTTGAGGGCTAGGATGATAGCCAAGAGCTCTCTGTCTCCAATCTGGTAATTGCATTCTGCTGGAGACAGCTTCCTGGAGTAGAACCCACAAGGAAGTAAGGGTCCATCAGGTGTCCGACGCTGCGACAGGAGGGCGCCTACTCCTGTCTCAGATGCATCCACATCTAGGACAAAGGGCAAACCAGGATTGGGATGAGACAGAATCGGAGCCGAAGCGTAAGCAGACTTGAGGCCCTCAAAAGCCTGGGAAGCAGCAAGCGTCCAATTGTGGGGATCGCTGCCCTTCTTGGTCAGATCGGAGATGGGTTTGGCCAATGCGGAAAAGTTCCTGATACCACGTGACCCTCCCACATATGAGTAATTGTTTATTGTTTGTAATGTTATTTTGTGCCGACCTCAGAAGCTGAAAAGTAGACTTTGTACATTCATTGTCGACGATGTATGTTATACTTGTACCCTAACTCATACTACTGATCAACTTATCTTTCGTGAAAAACTTTCTTGAATAAAACTTTATTGGAAAAAAAAAAAAAGTTCCTGATAAATTTCCGATAATAGTTGGCAAACCCAAGGAAACGCTGAATGGAATAGAGACCACTGGGGCGAGGCCATTGCAGAACTGCCGAAACCTACCAAGGGTCCATGGAGAACCCTTCAGCAGAAATGATATAGCCCAAGAAGGCAACCTGAGACAGGTGAAATTCAAATTTCTCAAGCTTACAGAAAAGCCGATTCCTACGGCCGTTGCAGCACCCGTCTGACATCCAGGTAGTGTGATTCAATGGAGTCCGAATAAACCAAGATGTCATCCAAATAGACTACCACACATTGCTGCAGCATATCGCGAACGACATCATTAATGAACTCCTGGAAGACAGCGGGCGCATTGTACAAGCCAAAAGGCATGAACAGATATTCATAATGACCGGTTCTGGTGTTAAACGCGGTCTACCACTCGTCACCTTCCTTGATCCTTACGTGGTTATATGCTGCCCTTAGGTCAAGCTTGGTAAAGACCGTTGCTCCCTTGAGACGGTTAAACAATTCGGTAATCAACGCAATCGGGTATGCATTCTTAACTGTGATGCGATTGAGACCCCTATAGTCAATGCAAGGTCTCAACTTGCCCCCCCCTTTTTCTTTACGATGTGTCCCCGAGAAGGCGCATCCGCCACGTATTCCCCCATTGCCTTATTCTCTGCAACAGAAAGAGGATAAACCCTGCCACGAGGGAGAATGGCATCAGGTTGCAAACCTATAGCACAATCGTAGGGACGATGAGGAGGAAGGGCACCAGCGCGCATCTTGTCAAATACATCCCGATACTCATGATATTCAGAAGGCAACCCAGAATCCGAGGAGGTACAAAGTACCTTAACAGGCCCATTTATGCAAACAGCGCCACACTGTGGAGACCAAGAGAGTATCTCGGCCGACTGCCAATCAAAGGACGGGTTGTACTGCTGAAGCCAAGGGAACCCCAAAACCATGGAGTAGTGCGGGGATGAAATAACCTGAAAACAGGCAGATTCCCTGCGAACAGCCCCAATCGCCATATCGACCTGAACAGTCTCGTGGGTAACCTGTGCCGGTCGCAGGGGTCTACCATCAATTGCCTTGATGGCCAGTGGAGTAACACGAGGATGCAGGGGTATGGAATTTGCAGCAACAAATGTACTGTCAATAAAACAACCGCCAGCACCTGAGTCCACCAATGCCTGAGTAACCGCTGTGCCCCCTGTCCAGGAGAGGACAACTCTGATTAGCGGTTTGCGGGAAGCTGGGGACAAGGAAATTCCACACAAGATCTGCCCCCGACAGGACCTTAGGGGTGAGTGTTTCCCGGACGGGTTGGGCATGACTTCAGGAAATGCCCACCGAGACCGCAATACAGCCACCGGCTTTCCCTCCTCCTAAAGGCCCGCTCAGCCTCAGAAAGGCGAGTGAATCCCAGCTGCATAGGTTCAAAGCCAGACGCACCATCCCCGGGAGGCGTGGGAGGTGAGGGAGGAATGGGTTGGAAAGAAAAGGTAGGAGCCAATCTGGTAGAAGGCCTCCGCAGGCGCTCCTTAAACGAAGGTCCTCTCCCTGAGTCTGGTATCGATCAAAATAAGGAAGGAAACGAGAGCCTCGAGCTCGTCAGGGAGATCCTTAGACGCAACCTCGTCCTTCAACGCTTCAGAGAGACCATGAGTGAAGGCAGCCACCAGGGCCTCATTATTCCAGCCCACCTCAGCAGCCAGGGTATGGAATTCAATGGCATATTCGGCTACGGTTCGTATACCCTGTTGAATGGACAGGAGCTGCTTTGCAGCAGAGGCAGAGTGCGCAGGTACACCGAATACCCTACGAAAGGAGGCAACAAAACTCGGGTAATCGTGTATCACGGGTTTATTGTTCTCCCATAAGGGATTCGCCCAGGCCAAGGCCTTGTCCGAGAGTAACGAAATCAGGAAGCCCACTTTGGACCGATCAGAAGGAAACGCCTGAGGGGCCATCTCAAAATATATGCCCACTTGGTTTAGGAGGCCACGACACTGACTCGGTTCACCCAAATATCGCTGCGGCAGGGGGGCTGAACCAGTCATCCCTCTGGTAACAGGGACTTCAGCTGCAACTGCAGGAGCAGGAGTGGCAATGGGAGCAGCAGCAGGAGGGACCACCAGCCCAGCAGCAGAGGGAGGAAGGTGTGCGGTGCGTGCAAGCAACACCTGCATTGCCTGAGCGAACTGACCCAAAAGGTGATCTTGTTGATCGAGCCTGGAGACCAGCATAGGAAGCGTGGGAGTACCTGCATCGGCAGGATTCATGGCGTAATGTCACGGGAGCCAGGAAACCAGACCACACGGAAACGCAGGTAAAATAAAGTTGTTTATTTAAAAGAACATAAATAAACATTCATCAGGGAGCAGCGAGGTCAGAAACAAGCCGGTCAAGTCCAATGCGGGTACATCTGCCGAGCCGGGATTACGTCCAAAGCGGGTAGTCGTCCAAGCCAGGGTCAAGTCCAAGGCGGGTACGTCTGCCAAAATCGAGAGCCAGCGGAAACGTCAGCCAGGCCGGATCATACACAGAAACACACAAAGGAACTCAGATCGCCAGAGATGCACCTTGGAGCACAAACGCAAGGGCAATGGCAATGAACCTGAATCCTGAGCAGACTGATATAGATAGGTGTTGCCACATCATCACTGTGCGACGCCCAGGCAGCAGGCAAGCGATGATGCAATCAGAGGATATAAGAGACTGCAGTCTGCACATGTCCAAAATGGCTGCCACCATGAGGACAAGGTAAGACCTTGACAATAGCTAACATAGACCATGGCATAGGGTGCCAGGGCTTTCAGCACAATGCCACCCACACATGTTGCTGTCAGAAGGCTACCCTGCCTGCCACTACTCTGCATGTGTCAGCACGGTATCCTGTAGCTCTGAAGTAAGAATACATTATGCAAACTGACTGCGCTAGGATGGGCCAGCTTCTGTGCCTAGTGTGGACAGTTAGAATGAGGAAGGGCTTCTTTCCAAAGAGAACTACGGTAGCTGGATCACCTGATTTGGTGAGTATTACAAATCTTACAGAGATTGCAGTGGACCTAATAATGAACAATGCAAAGTAGTTCCCAACTTTAATTTTAAAGATTTACATTAACTTTAACATGATGAGCTGAATGTACCTGGGTGTGGTTCATGTGAGCATTCTCTGAATCTGGTCAATAATCCAGTTTCAGCAAAAGTCCAAGCACACCAAACCCAGGGCCACATGTGTACCAGCAACCAATGAGGCTGTGTGACCTGCACAGTGCACAACCTCATTAGTTGCTAGCATGCTGGGCCTAACAGAATCATTGGTTGCTAGGACGACACAGGCAGGCCACCATAAACAACTAATATGGGTCCGCCAGAATACGAACAACCAATGGTGATGTCCAGTTCAGACAAAGAGGTAGATTAGGATGGTGAACTGGCCAAATTCTTTGCCCATTGGACAAACTGCAAACCCAAACTTGAGTTCAGGTCAGACTCCTGGTCAGCCCAAACCTGAAGCTCATCCCTAGAGGCCTGTTGCAAAGGGACATTCCCAGCCCCACTATAAAGTGTGTCCTTCTGCAATATGCTGGATGTTACACCTGGCAGTAAACCCGCTATATATCATTTTAACTCATATCAACACTTTGAAATAAAACAATATGCTAAATATCGATATTCATTTCTCTGGCAGAAAAGTCAGCATGTGTTAAAGTGATCTGTAACCTGTTTCAGACACCTGAAACCGGTTTCTCATTTCTAGTGGTGGACAGAATGTTCTAAATCTTACCCACTCAGACTACAAGCATTTTAGAAAACTTTATTGAAGATCCATATTTGAGTCTGCTGATTCTGATGCAGGGCATGACAGTGTTAAGGAGGGTTGTGTGTGTGTTGTGTGCAGGGCCGCCATCAGGGGGGTATGGCCGATACTCATGTAAGGGGCCCGGGCAGCCTGGGGGGCCTGCCCGGGACACTTACATGAGTATCAGCCAAGGGTGAAGGGCGAGGAGGCGGCCTGGCCCAAGCAGCGGATTATCATGAGAAGTGCATGAAATGTTGGCCTTTGTGTGAACAAAAGACTGTCTTTTATGTTGCTGCTGGAAGCTGCCTTGTGTAACAGGGGAAGTCTACTCTGTTGATGAAAAGAGACTTTTTGTGTTTGTTTGCCCTTAATAAACTGCATTTTACTTGCATTTCCTGGCTACAGTCGAGTGTCATTCTTACACCTGGTTGAAAGAAAAGGTTTCTTAAAGTGGAATTCTGAGCAAAGAGCTGATTATTTAATTGAAATACATACTGTAGATGCTTATTGTTTTACCTGCCAAAGTATTTGTGATGCTGTTAATCTACACTTCATGTCACACTACTCAGCCAGGAATACTTATTTCCTGTTAGATGTCCTCAGTTCATCCAAGTGGCTCCATATATCCTCTCTACACCTTCAGCCTTCTCACTAGATAATGGGCTTGAAGAATATGCACATACACCAGAGTACCATTCGCATGTGGGGAAACCAATTTTATCCTTATGGAATTTTATTATACTCCCACAAAGTAAACACACGAGCAACAACGTACAAAAGCTGAATATAGTAACAAGGGTGGTCCGCTATGCAATGTACATTCCAGCACTGGAATGTGTGCTGGCTATGTAGTGGGGAGACTAAAATATAAATGTGATTTTCTGTACTGTTTACGGTATCTAATCACTGTTAGCATTTTATAATACACATACCATGTAAGAATAAAAAGAGACTGTAAAAAGCCCTTATTTGTAAAAAGCTTTAGTGAACTATATTTGGTGGTCTCGGGGATGGTGGGGTGGGTATTGTACTACACATTCGCATATCTTCTTGCGCATACTTGCAAGTACAAAAACTAGTCATCATACAAGATTAAATACACTGGTGCTTGGAATACAGATCCCAATGATAACACGCGTACATACCCTGCCTCATTTCCTATAATAGCTTAGCATATGGGGTTTTGACCAAACATGGTGCATGCTCTTTCCTGCTCTTTCCTCTTTTTTTCATTTTAATTCACAATGAAGTAATATGTTGATATGCTCATTCCACAGTGCATCTTATAAGAACACTAGGCAGAAAAACAAAATTATTTGCATGTTCAATGTGCACAGCAAAGTAGGCCCGTGTATATTAAACATCCAAATATGTCCAGCTAAATGGGTCCAGGGGACCATAATTGCTATGCATGCCCAAGCAGTAATGATATATCCCTTGTTCTTGTACAGTTGCTTCATTAAATCAGCATCACCATGTCCTGTCCAGTGAGTATGCAGCTGACCCAAATGCCAAACCAGGGAATAGAAGAGTGATCTTATTAACTAGCAAAGGAATGTAATATAGGAAAGAAAAAATAAAGTATCCATGTAGGTGTTTGAATTGTAGCTTTAGCTGTTTGCTTGGAATTCCACATTAAACACAACAATGAATAAATACAGTACATAAAATCGTGGAAAATGATCAGAGCAAAGCATACTTAATATTATTATGGTAGAGTGGAGAGAAGTAATTTACTAGTAGGGATGTTCAGATACCAGTTCAGATACCAGCGCGGATACTTGGCATTTTCACGAGAACTACCAGGGTTGCAGCGGTTGCAACTTTGACTGGGCCCTGGTGCTCCACCACTGTCCTGAAAACATTAGTCTGTATTGTTTTAGAAAAACTGTTGTATTACACTAAACAAAAATGTATTGGTACTTGTAGCTGTGAGTACTTGGACAAGCATCATTACTTATTCTTGGTCTGGAAAAAATCCCATTAAAAACCTTTGACAACGTTGTCCACAACCATTCACACTGCAACTCATACAGACGGGCCCCACACACTTGCTAAATAATGGAAAATCACTGTTGCTGGATCTATCACTGACTCTGTGGAGGTCATGGAGGGTTTAGAGGGTGAGGGCCCTGTCACAGCATCAAGAGTGTGTTCCAGTGCGTTCGGCCTCTGGAACACAACCTGGCCGGCTCACTTTGTTTTGGAGCAGGAGGGAGCAGCATTTTTGGCAGATCGTACTGGACCGGAGCGCCGGCGCTAATGTGCCGGGCGTTCGGGTGACGGCGAAAGCACCACGGACGGGGGGCGTAGATGCGAGGCCATTGTGTTTGATGCACCACCACCCCTCCCACCCCAAAACAAAATGAGCCGGTCGGGTTGCATTCCAGTGTGTTCCAGAGGCCGAACGCACTGGAAAGCACTCTTGATGGTGTGACTGGGCCCTTAATGAGGACAGCAGAAAGTTCACGGACACAAATCTCTGTCTTATTTAAAATGTAATTCCTTAGACGAATGGAAATTCCAGACTTAGTTGTCCCCTTCCTTCAGGTAGAGTATAGTACATCCAGAATTCCTGAATGATATCCACCAGTGTTGGTCTCCTCAGAATGTGAGTAATGACACTGGGGGATATCGCTGAGGACTTTTGGATGTCAGGGAATTGCACAGGACTGTTAGATAAACAGGGGAGTGGATACAAAATCATGAGTAAGATCTATCAGTGATTTGTGCAGTGCTCACTTCAGAATTTATACAAGTGATGTAGCTGGTTTCACCATATGCCGTGTGTTTATATGGACAAAGACCTGTCATCAAATATAGGATCGGGACTGATCTGAATGTAAATTACAGCCACGTCTAGAGTGGTATCAAACGGTACGGCAGGGTAGACGCTGCTGAATTCACATCCATTCTCCAAGGACTCTCTTGTGTATGTGTGTGTGTGTATATATATATATACCAGCCAGTGTACTATACTCTTCCTGGAGGAAGGGGATCACTACAACTAAGTCTGAAATTTACATTTGTCCCGCTGCCATCCTGTACATCTGCTCCGCTGCCATCCTGTACATCTGCTCCACCGCCATCCTTTAAATCTGCTCCACTGCCATTCTATACAACTGCCCCGCTGCCATCCTATACACCACTGCCATCCTTTACAACTGCCCCGCTGCCATCCTTTACAACTGCCCCGCTGCCATCATTTACATCTGCTCCGCTTCCATCCTGTACATCTGCTCCACTGCCATTCTATACACCTGCCCCACTGCCGTTCTTTACATCTGCCCCACTGCCGTTCTTTACATCTGCCCCACTGCCATCCTATACACCTTCCACACTAACTAAGTCTGAAATGTCCATTTGTCCCGCTGCCATCCTGTACATCTGCTCCGCTGCCATCCTGTACATCTGGTCTGCTGCCATCCTGTACATCTGCCCCGCTGCCATCCTATACATCTGCCCCGCTGCCGTTCTTTACATCTGCCCCACTAACTAAGTCTGAAATGTCCATTTGTCCCGCTGCCATCCTGTACATCTGCTCCACTGCCATCATTTACATCTGCTCCGCTGCCATCCTGTACATTTGTTCTGCTGCCATACTGTACATCTGCCCCGCTGCCATCCTATACATCTGCCCCGCTGCCATCCTATACATCTGCCCCGCTGCCATCCTATACATCTGCCCCACTGCCGTTCTTTACATCTGCCCCGCTGCCATCCTGCACATCTGCCCCGCTGCCATCCTGCACATCTGCCCCGCTGCCATCCTATGCATTATAGTATAATCTACTGCTGGGATTACTAGTCCTCTGTAACTTGTGGTATTCTGCATTGCTGTATACACTGAGTGGCCAGATTATTATAACCACCCCATCAGTACTTCGTTGGGCCACGAGATGACTCCACGAGATTACTTTGTTGGGCCGCCTCCTGACTCCACGAGATGTTGAAAGGTGGTGCGAGGAATCTGACACTGCACTGTTGCCCTTCTGTTGTCTTGTACCAGTCTTGCCACTCTCCGTTCTGCCCTAACATTGACTAGTCGCTGACGGCCACAATTCGCATTTTCAGACCCAGATTTTGGGCTGACAGTCCAGTCTTTAAACACTTTAACAACAGCTGCTATTGAACATTTAACGAATTCTGCTGTTTTGCTGATACTCGCTCCATGGCTCCGAGCGCCAACAATCATCCCACGTTCAAAGGCTGTTAAATCGCGTTGTTTACTCGTATCTTTAGAAAAAAAATCACTTCTACTGTCGTGGTAAACAACCTGCTTCCCTATTTATAATGGTCTGGCC
The DNA here is from genome assembly GCF_000935625.1 of Nanorana parkeri. Lineage (NCBI taxonomy): Eukaryota > Metazoa > Chordata > Amphibia > Anura > Dicroglossidae > Nanorana > Nanorana parkeri. Next base: position 26,777 of record NW_017308133.1, on the reverse strand, counting down.
CTCTAGCAACTTCAGCGTGAAATTATAGCTAATTTGCCTACAAACGTCAGGTGGTCATATTAATCTGGCCACTCAGTGTAATGTTTTGATGTGATTTGTAGTCCTCTATATCTGATGGTATTCTGCATAGCTGTATAATATATTGCTGAGATTTGAAGTCCCTCTACAAGTTGGAGTCCATTTCAGATCTACCAGATTGCAGTGGTTGCAGCTGTGACAGGGCCCTGGCGCCCCACCACTGTCCTAAAACCACTAGTATGTATTATTTTAGAAAAACTGTCACATGACACTAAAAAAAGTATTGGTTATTGGTATCAGCGAGTACTTGAGGAAATGTATCAGTACTCGCTATCGGTCTGAAAAAAAATAGTATTGCTGTATCTGGGTTGGGAAGTGGGGGGGCAGGTGATGGAGGTGGGAGGGTTGTGGCGGCCCACCAACAAAATCTTGCCCAGGGCCCAAGTAATATTAAAGATGGCCCCGGGCATTGTATTACTAGTACTTTCAGGCGGACATAATTAATACAGCCCCGTATCATACAGGGAACTACAAGTCCCAGCATGCACTCATTGTCCCTGTACAGCCCCACATATCTCAGTTCCCTGGGTGATATTTGGGGGGCGTACAGGGACAATGAAGGCATGCTGGAACTTGTAGTTCTCTGCGTAATATTTTGGGGGGCACCCCTGCAAAATAATAGCTGTCATCAGCGGCTAAAAAGCCAATGATGGCATCTATTAACAAAAATTTCCGGCACCGCTGCTGCCAGCCGCCGCAGTCTGCAGCCTTTCCTCTATTTATCCTCGGATCCTCGCTTCTCTCTTCTACCTGTATGGGCTGAGGCAGTGGGGATCCGAGGAGAAATGGCCGGCAAGGGGGTGGAGGAGGGAGCCATGACATCCAGGATGGCCAAGCTGTAATAAAAGCAGACCAGCCGGCTGTCAGATTGAAGATCGTCGGCGGCTTTGTCTGTGCTTGCCGAGCGGGTCGGGATGGAGAGTGGGAGGATCGGTAAATATCTGTGATATTTACTGATTCTCTGTGTGCAGAACAAACACTGGAGTGATCAAAGATGAGTCCAGTGTTTGTAAACAACTGGGGACATGATCCCCAGTTATGAATGAACAGGAAGTGCTTTGCATCACTTCCTGTCCATTCCACCCATTTCTCAATGGGTGGAAGCACTCGGTAAAGAGCTGGACGATGGCGGATGGCGCCGCACACAGAACAACTTTGAATGTAGATGTCACCAGCATGACAGAAACTCAAAAGTCAGTGCAAATCCATTGAATGATAGATGTCACTCGGAATATCAAGTGCTTTCGGGGCCACACAGGGTCCCCTTCATCAGGCTCAGAGTAGACATTGTATGGTAGAGAACCACAACCAATATATATATACACATATGCTATCACAAGAAATTAGACAAACCAACACATCTCCCCACCCCCTGACGTCTTAATGACGTCATATTCCCGCCATTAACATTTCAAATAATGTAAACACAGGCTGTAATCAAACTGCAATGAACATAAACTGCATCAATGCCATCAAGCATACAGAACAAATACCAACAGACTGGGGAAATCGATCAATAACACATAAAAAAAAGAAGAACATGTACATTACTGTCAGCATTCAGGAACTGCTCAAATGAAGCCGGTATAGCGGGTTGTCAAGGATACCAGGACGCTAGTCTATGGAGGGAAACCCTCAGAGTATCGTGGAGCTGTCATGCCGCTGCGTCTGTGCCGCATAGCCGTACAAATTGGGTCTGGAGGATGATAGGCTCCGCCCCCACACACGACTGTGATACAAAAAATAATAATAATCAGGGACACCCAACAGGATCATATCGCCAGTCTCAACCCGTTAATGTGTGATCCCTGGTGCCAATATCATTGTGCAGAATGCAAACTAAGGAGGATAAGGAAAGGGGGGAAAAAGAATCATTTGAGCAGACGTCATGAGACCGGGAATGCAGCATGTTATAGTGGCTTAAATACTGTCATATTCATCATAAGTGTGCAAATCGAGATAATGTTCAGGATAAAAAATTAGCAATCTCATAAAAATAAATATGTATGCACTAACGGTGACATAAGCAAGTACATACATTAATAAACCAAGACTATGTTGCTGTGCCTGATGATATATGTAACAATGGGCAACAAGTCATTATAGTTATGCTGCATAGAGATGGGTATAAGGACGGGAGAATGGCCACTATCAAGGTAATAAACACGATATGGCTATTGAATAAACTGATAAACGCACGTATACCTGCATAGGTAGCAAAATCACAACAGGTAAAATATCAGATAATAAATTGTTAATCCAAAGGACCCTACCATGTCATAATCAAACAAAAATGGCATGCGTATGTGCTCAATGGCCATTCTGAACTTAAGAAAATGGCAACAGTAAAATAAAATAATAATACAAAATTGTTAAAATAAAACACAACGCCCCTTCCCCCCACACACGCAGATAACATACATGTGCACCATATTGTGGCGTACGCCATGCACATGCACTGTGGTGCGTTGTTTGAACACATGGCAGTGCTTGATTTTTTTCTTTTTAAAATAACATTAATTTAACTGTGTGGCAGCTGATGGCTAAGCTTTGTGACGCATTGCCGTGGCTTGTGATATGCTGTGTTGTGATTAAATATACACCTGTATCATTTTATCACAACACACACCAACAGTGCACAAACAATTTTTATCATGAGTTGCTTATTTACAGTTTTGCGTTCCTTCATTTTTTTAGCTTTTCCCAAAAAGTTGCAATTTAAAATATACAAATATTTATTTATTAACTCTGTACAGTTTTATCTTTTAGATTTAGTTGGAAAAAAACATTTTTTGTGCACTCACTGATTTTAGTGCTTTATCAATTTAATTGTATATTTCTATCGGTTTAATATTGATTTGATAAACATTTGCGCAATTATCGCAGGACCTACAAAATTGGTAGCACCATCTTTTTCATTCTATCGGGCCTATGCTTTCAAAAAATATAGGGTTAGGGGCGTCTTTTACAAAAGCTGGCAACCCAGCAGTAGAAAATCAAAACAATGGAAAAAATTGTCAAAATGGTTTGGCCAACTGAGATCAAAAGCGTTTGAGGGCTTGGCAGCTAAAGGGTTAAAAAAACAAAAATCGCTGTCACATAGGCTGTATTTTCTGCATGCATTCTAATTCACAAGTAAGGCACTTGTTACCAAATGACAGCGTGGAATATTAAGCAGATGTTTATATTACTGTGTATGACATGGTAATATGAAAAGAAAATCATAAACGTATTAAAATCATTTTTGTCATTATTTAGGCATGTGAAAAGTAAAGTATTGCCAAAGTAAACCACCATGGGGTCAAAGATTCTGAGAATATGTTGAAATCAGTATCTACAAGAAGATAAAACCTCAGATGGGTAACACGCTTTGCTATAAACCAGAGAGTAATGCCAATGACCTGCCTGGGTGATGTCACTTTTATCTAGACCCATTTAAGGACAAAAATGCCTGGATGTGCACCTGTAAGGGGAAAGAAAATGATAAGCAAGAGGGTAGGAGAGGTAGGGAGTGCACTGTCCTTTTTAAAATATGAAGGTTTTAGGTATTGGGAATTTGCAATGCAGAAAAATACAGTTTGTGTCAAAATAATACTGATCAGTGTTGATGCAAAATTAAAAAATTATGTGTACTGCATTAGAGTAACAACTAAGTAAAGACCTGATCCTACATGATTAAGTATTTTCGTTTTTTCTACCAAGGCAGGTCACCAGTGCTAATTTTGGACTAGGCCCCAGTGAACATTTTGCTAAGCACCACCCTACTGTACTGCCCCATTGCTAACTCACCAGAATGCAAAGCCCATCAAGTGGATATACTGTTATGGACCTCCAACCATGTCTTATGGTGGTCAACAAGCATTATAGCATGAAGAGGTTTTTTCTTTCTTTACAACACCCATCAAGAAAATAAGGAGAAAATTACTCATCATTTTGTGCTGCTTACACCAAGTTATACCAGTGGTCTTGGAAAAAATGAAGTTCTAGCTTTGTGAAGGTTGTAATGTACAATTTGTGCTAAGCCTGGATCACAGAACTGTTGATTCCACTATTGTTGGTTTTTTTTTGGAGGCTCGGCTTTTGCAGCATTTAGCCACTATTCTGTTACATATCTGTCATTTCCTTACAGTGAGATTCAACTCCTGACCACTGTTTTTTTTTAGTTTTTTTTTTTTAGAACCTTACTTGATGCATAAACAGTTTTGTGGATTTTGTTGCACAATCCATTAGCAGTACCAAACCTTGTCTGATCTATATGGATATCTGTTACTACTTATACTGTACATCACCGTGAATGTGCGTTACCATTTTTTTTAAAGCCCAGTGGACATCTGGATAGAGATCTGTCAGTGGATTTTCTCTGAAAGGGCAGTCATTCTTCATGAAAACTGTTCTTCATGACATTCCAGAAGCCACAACGAAAAGCTACACGTCTAAATACAAAGAATGACCATTAAAATATGGAACACAAAACTTTTCATATAACATTTACAGGGTTATTAACAAAAGGGTGAAGAGTTTGGAGAAGGGAGGAGAAGTGAACAATCTAGGACAACATAACTGAACTGGAAAGATTCTCCAATTCAGCTCACTTTCAAGTTCAGCTATGTTGTCCTAGATTGTTCACTTCTCCTGCCTTCCCCAAACTCTTCACCCTTTTGTGAATAACCCTGTTAGTTTGTAACAGGACTGAATTAAAATAATGCATGATTGCTTTTTTTTCATATGATCTACTCTCAGCTGATACATCATATACAGTACATGAGGTGTGTGTCTAATTCATGAATGAACCAAATCCTTCTTGACATTTTTGTCAAGAAGGATTTCCTCTATCAGCAACACAGACCTCCTCCATGTTGGAGGCCTCAGGGAAACCTTTCCCTCACCAGCCCATGCCCACCCCCAGGCCTTAGGCCTAGCCTGAGGGTCAGGCTGAACAGCCCCCAGCCCTATTCCATGGCTGCTCCCAGCTAGTCTGAGCACATGGCAAATCCCACTAGTATATTTACCCTATCCCAGCATGCACCACTGGCTGAAAGAAACCCAGTGATTGGTTGCTGTACTGTACATACACTACAGTGTCTCTCATTGGCTGTCCCACAATATGACAGAGTCACACTCCACCCAGGGGGGTACAGGCAATGCCAGACACCTGGAATTAACCAGATAACTGCCACTATAATTCCAGCCAGACTGACTACACCCCTGGCTATCACTAAATGCTATCAGAAGGTGATGGGGGCTACACCACAAACATTAATACCACTTAAAAAATACAAGCGATAGCGTTATCGTCGAGTTAACTGATGCATACTGACACTGCTATTTTGGTCTGGGCATCAAGGATTCAATGCCCTATAGTCATGGAAGCATTTAAATTTTTTTATACAAAAGGTTAAAAAACGATCAGACACAGTGTGTTGTCCAGTATATACATCTCAGACAAAATGAACTTGGCATTATACTCACTCCCTTACTATTTGTGGTTAGTAAAACAAACCTATAACACATCTTATATAAAAGGTTCCTGCCAAGCAGAGTAGAGCGAGTGGGAAATCAGATTAATGTTGTTATTCTGAACCTTCACAATGAATAACTAGTACAAGTGGTTTGCAGTATATCACATTTGGGGTATTTGTGTTATCCTGGTAACAAGAATTTCTAGTGCATGAGAAGTCTATCCACCAGATACTAGATCTCTTTCCCATAAATGAAGAACTCGCTCTGCGGCGCCGATGAACTTCTCCGGGTTACAGAACACAGGCAGTAGAATTTTGTTTCAGTGGTGCTAGTTGGTGACATAAATCACTTACGATCAGTTGCAAAATGATGAGTTCAGTCACTTCAGACCTTCCGAATTCATTTGCACTTAATTGCTAACAACTGTAAATGTGTCCAGATCATCTAGTGACCCTCTTCAATTGATTTATTGAGGACTTAATCGCACCATGACTCAAATTATGAAGCGTGTTACCACATGGTAATCTGGGAAAGGAACTGCTGCACTCCTTACCGGAACCCCTATGTATAAAAGAGGGTGCTGTAGTAACCACAGATGGCGCCGTGCATCTTCAAATATATGATTAATGTCACCAGCACACCTATGTCTTGTGTCAATTATCCATCTTCTTTATTGATGCAGACTGTCACAAAACAATGTTTCGGGGCCACGCAGGGTCCCCTTCATCAGCTGGTATTATGACAACAGCTTCCATATTACCTTATTCTTAAAAGAAAAAACATGGTAACGCACAGTAGATGAGCGCATTGACAAGCTTCGGGTTTGGGTCGATGATGAGTTTAATCCAAACCCAAGCTGTTCGCACTTCATCAAATGGCTAAATGATTTGGCCAGTTGGCCCACCATCTGAACCTCCCTCTGTGTCCTAGCAACCAATGACAAGATGCGGCCTTCACAGTGAGGGGAATTGCCCGTGGCAACCAATCAGCTTCTCTCTTCAGTTTGTACAGTTAAGCTTTTAAAATGAAAGATAGAAACTGACTGGTTGCCTTTGGCATGTGCTCTGCTAGTTATAATAAATTCTCCCCAGTGTCTTTAGTTGATTGGTGGTTGAGCCGAACAGCATCATTAGTTGCTAGGATACAGACAGGTACATTATAGCAACCTATGATGCTGTGGGGGCTGTCTGTGTCCTAGCAACCAATATTGTTGTGCAGCCCAGGTGCTAGCATCCTAGCAACAAATAACACTGTGCAGATCGCTCAGCATTATTGGTTTCTAGGACACAGACAGCCCCACAATGTCATTGGTTGTTATGGTGCACTGGCCTGCATCCTAGCAGCCAATGATGCAGTGCACACATATACACATTTAAGTATCAATCCATTTGAAAGACACCTATGAGGTGTGCGGTCTGGAAGTTTATTAATCACTCGAACTCTCACACCTGTACACCGCCAATGCACCAGAGCAATGTTTACATCTCTGCTTTTTGCCTGTTTATTCAGCAAAACCTTTTTCATTACTAGAAGTGAATGACAATACAAAAAGGAAAGAAAATACAGGGATCCCAACCTGAAAGAAGCAATTTCAGGGAGGTGTCCCTCTCATTTCAGGGAGGTGCCTTCTCCCCCCCCCCCCATGGGCAGGGGGGGGGT
>NW_017308133.1:12822-18476 GCF_000935625.1 Nanorana parkeri | reverse complement strand
TAATGCACCCGCCCTCTGCTGCTTTCAATCACCAGAAGAGGACCTGATAGAAAAATTCAGGTCCCCCTCTGCTGATTGACAGCAGCAGTGGGCGGGTGCATTAGCTAGTTTGCTATTGGCTATTTCAAAGTGCAATAGCCAATAGGAATCTAGCTGTGCATTTGTATGCCTTTTTTCTTTTCTGACTGACGGTCGGCTCCCGATGTCAGAAAAAAAAAGATCGCAGGGAAAGGTTTATCTGCTTTCCGGGAGGAAGTGTTTCTCTCCCGGGCAGCCGGGAGCCGCTATCTAATAGCGGGAGACTCCCAGAGCGTCCGTGAGAGTTGGGATGTCTGAAAATATACAGTACATCTCTGCAATAAATGCAAATTCCCCCATGTTGTAACCCTTTAAAGACCCTGTAAGCACAGAAAAATACCTGCTGATCTGCCAGCAATGCATCCAGCTCTTTAGCCCTATTGTAAACTGACAGGTGGCAGCCCTGCCCAGTTGTCTTTTGCTGAGCTACTCATCTACTTCAACTGTCAAATCTCTACAACAGGGGTAGGCAAACTCCAGCCCTCCAGCTGTGGCGAAACTACAAATCCCATGATGCATCTCTCTTCGGGAGTCATGTCTGTGGCTGTGAGAATCTTGCAATGCCTCATGGGATTTGTAGTTCCACCACAGCTGGAGGGCCGGAGTTTGGCTACCCCTTCTCTACAACAGAAATGCTAATCATTCTGTAGGGAAACATAACAACTAGGAGGTCTTAACACTCTCTATGAGCTAACACAGGAAACATGCACAGGTCACAAGACACATCTGAATTTCTTAGATATCAGCAGGTTTTTATTGCACTCAGCCAGAGTGGAAGTCAGAAGACTTCTAATGGCATATTTAAAGCAGAATTCTAGGCAGATATAAATGACACAAATGAATGCAGCTCTGTATCCATAAATACATCCCCTGAACAGTTTACCTGAATTTGACATGGCATCAGTCTCTTGCAGGGCTAGAGTGTGAGAGGAAAAAGCAGCACAGGGAGACAAACTGTTCATGTGATCAGAAGCAGCATGAGAATTGGAGGAAAGAGCAGAGTGACAGAGAGATGTGCTCATCACTGTGCTGCTTTACCTTTCACTTTTGAGTCACATGATGGGTGGGCCCAGGATGACCTGGGCTTAGATGGATTGGGTTAAATGATGCTGACTATTAGACTGAATACAGGCAGTCCCCGGGTTACGGATGTCAGACTTACGGACAATCCGTACTTACGAATGGGGTCCACAGTTCTCCTAAATGTACAGGCAGCGGCCGGTACATTTAGGAGAACTGTGGCTGCAGCGGCCTGTGTCCATTCAAATCCCCGCTGCTCTCCGCGCCTGCATTGGCGGAGGCAGCAGGGACAAAGACCGCTGCATACCGCCGATGCCCCACGTACCTCCGCTGATGTGCCGGCTTCCTCCTCAGCCGTTCCGTCGGTTTCCCCGGTCCGGGCGATCCTCCGGTCTCCTGGTCCGGCCGCGGCTCCTCTGCCCCGCCCCCCTGCCTACTCTTCATTGCAGGCTGGGAGCCATACCCAGCCTGCTATTGGCTATTGTAAAATGCAATAGCCAATAGCAAGCTGGCTATTGCTCCCGCCCACTGTCTGCTGTCAATCAGCATGGGGGGACCTGATAGAGAACTTTCTGCTTCGGGCCCCTCTCAGGCAGTGGGCAGATGCAATAGCCAGCCTACTATTGGCTATTGCAATTTGAAATATCCAATAGTAGGCTGGCGATGGCTTCCAGCATTAAAATTAAATTTAAAAAAAAGTAAAGTTTAAAAAATTAAATTAAAAAGACAAAAAAAGTAACAAAAAATTAAGAAAAAGTTAAATAAATACAAATTAAAAATGCAAACAAATAATACAAAATAAAGTTTATAAAATAAAGTTAAAAATAGAAAACAACTTTTTTTGCTGTGTCATTTTAAATAAAACATTTTTTTAATTGTATTATAATCTTCTGAACAACAGGAACAGACAGCAAAAGAACCGTGACCCTTCCCTATGGTATCCAAAACTAAAAAAAATTGTTTTGGCTGGAGTTACACTCAGAAAATGTACCTGTTCCGACTTACATACAAATTCAACTTAAGTACAAACCTAAAGTCCCTAACTTGTATGTAACCCAGGGACTGCCTGTACACCTAGCAGCAGAAAAAGAAAATGCGGGAACTCTCTGCACTGAAGCTGAATATAGCAGTATCAGCTGGATTTGCTATTTCATCTTTGATTTGGCTCTTTATTTTTATCTTGTCATTTTTCTGCTTGAACAGACCAAAAGCAAGCAGACATTAGAAGTTCTTTGTTGGGGTTTACATACACTTTAACAAACTGATACATACAACAAGGTTTTCTTTTGATGATATTGCAAAAATGATTTTTTTTTTTAACAAAATCCATAAACAAAAAAAGTAACAAAAACAAAAGAAACGCACTTTTTTCTTTGATTTTCTTTAAACTTTGATGTTGGTTAAAAAAAAAAAAGCAGTATGTAAAGTTCTGCATAAATTGTCCTCACTATATAAATAACTCAAATGAAATAATAAATAAATAAATAATACCTCCCCGCATGTCCACAATAGTTACTTAGTCCCGCCACAAAATAATTGCAAGGTCGTACACTGAGCTGCACATCCAGTTCAATTTCGGTGAACCTGCCAGGAAGTTCCTTGTTCAGGCATTTGATGTTATGGGGTGACAAATGTCTTCCAGTTATACTCCTGCATTGATACCCTGTCATGTGCCTCTAGTGGAGTCTACAATGGACTGTGCAGACATGGTCCACCATTGTCACAATCAGGAAGCTGGTCCAGAGAAATGACACACAGCTGACACTGGGCGAGTGCATGTAGATAGGAAGGTATTGATTCACTAAAAGCAAATAGGCTGTTCACTTTGCAGGTGAATTTTCCCTGCACTTGAGATGAAGCTTTTCTGACTTCCATCATCCAATCTGTTTTTTTTATCTTCCTTGCTCGTGATTTGGTATTCTTTGCAAAGTGAATTTTCCCCACATTGACTAAGCTAAGGGAAAATTCCCCTGCAACGTGAACAGCCTCTTTGCCTTTAGTAAGTTAACCCAGAAAAGGTTGAAGGAAGCTGTAGGAGCTCAGCAGCACTGAGATGCAAAACGAGGATGAAAAAAGTATTTTCAGGCCAATGGTAGGCAACCTGGGCACTCCAACTGTTGTGGAACTACAAGTCCCATGATGCATTGCAATAGTGACAGCCATAGGGCATGACTTCTAGAGGTAGAATCATGATGGCATTTGTAGTTTTAGCCCAACTGGAGTGCCAAGGTTGCCAAAATAGTGCACGAGAATAGCGGCATGTACTAATCTTGTGATGTGTTACAGAAGACTGTAGTTCTCATATTGTCCAATAATGTTACCACTGAAACGCAGCCTCTGTGTGCAATTTATTAAATGTGCCACATATTTTCTCATCAAAGGAGAATGTTTCACAGTTGGAACCTGTTTCCTTACACTCCATAACCATTCCATGCCATGTGTGTTCGCTTCACTCACATGTCGTCCTTCAGATACGCGCGTCACAGTTTTATATCCATTGCTGCAACAGCCATTAATTCTATCGTCCATTGGCAGATTATCCGGTCTTTTCTCTCTCATGAAGTCTGAGGATAAGGAAGAACTCACTTATATGACATTCTGTGCAGACAGGACAAGTTTATTTCCAAAGAAATTCTAGTACACATTTGGGGTTAAATAAAGATGTGCCAAGATTATGCAGGAGCAGATTTCCTGTAATTTTTCTAAAGTTATTAATCATTCTCAGAGATTTTAAAATTAAACTTTATTGTGGCTGAGAAAGTTCCCTGTACCAAGCCAGAAGAGCAAACAGATAACTACCTGCTTCTGTGCTGCAGATAGGAAAAGGATTCCTCTGCGAGAGAAGAGAGGAAAAAAGGAGATAGCAGAGATCCGGGAAAAATCCGTCAGTGGTTCTCTACCTGTGTAACCTCAGGACCCACATTTGCCCTTGGTCGTTAAGTTGTGACCCAAGCACTGCAATGGAACGTACAGCATTGTGGTGCCGCGTGCTCCAGTGCGGGCGATCGAACTGTGAGTGTGAGGTGCATTTGGGGTGCCATTGAAATGAATGGAAATGCAACACACATCCTACACCAGAATGTGTGGTAGGTGCGTTTGCATGGTACAGTGTGTTAATCGTAAGGGACTGGGCCCTCAAAAACACTGAAAGACACACACAACCACAGACACAATCTCACACACTCACAGACATTCACACACACACACAGATGCCAAAAATCTTTTAACTTTTTTTCTTTTTTTAAGATCCAGCCAGTCTCCCTAACTTCTGAGAACTCAGCCTGGGGTCCAGTGTGGGCTGCTGTGCTGTGCTGGAGCGCCATCCATATGTGCATTGCTTGTACAGCTCAGTTGAGAACCAAGGGTCTAAGTGTAGTATTATCTCGTGCATACTATTATCTTGTACATACACAAGAAAGTGCACTTTCTTGTGTATGTAACACATACCGTGTTTCCCCGAAAATAAGACACTGTCTTATATTTTTTTGGCTCAAAATAACACACTAGGTCTAATTTTCGGGGTAGGTCTTTTTTTTAAATATACAAAACTCTACATGTATTCATGTACAAAAATATGGTGATCAGGGCAATTAGGGGTGCAGTACCTTTCTAAGAGCAATTTGCTAACCAATCGCTGGCCAGAATGAGCGAAGCGCACTTTCAGTATTGATTCCTCACAGGCGGAGTGCATTTGGTGTCACTCTGCCTGTGACAGGAGCCAGCGCTATAGAGGAGACATTGGCTTATGCGGCTCTGCTCCCTCCGGTGCCGCCTCGCTTCCTCTAGCGCTGGCTTTGTTGGCACTGCTGATTCTCTCCCTCGGCTCTTCAAGTTCTGCCTTATGCCACCACTGGACCTGGGAATGGTCACAACTAGGTCTTATTTTCGGGGTAGGTCTTATATTTTAGCAATTCACAAAAATAGTACTAGGTCTTATTTTCGGGGTAGGTCTTATTTTCGGGGAAACAGGGTATGTTAAAATAGATCAAAAATACTCACATCAGTTGGCTTGCGAGATTTCCCATAGGAGATCTCCGTCAACCATGGAGGAGGGCTTGTAGGGAATATATCTGTCTCCACGCAGATAGTCACACTTAATTCTCTTTAGGTAAGTTTTTCAGGTGACTTTGGGCTGAGCCGCTCTTGGACCCAATGTCATTTAGAGTGGTAGGAATTCGCTTTCCCAAAAAGGTTTTCTCATAAAAGAGATGAGCAAAGGGGCATGGAGTTATAGGAGGAGGTTAAGACGTTCAGTGCATTAGTTTAAAAACATGGAAATCGTGTACACGATCAACGCGTTTCGTGGTTCTGTAGTGACCACTTCTTTAGGTAGGTGTGAGACAGCACTGGTTAAAACAAATAGCAGCACAGTGGCATAGTGGTTAGCGCTGTAATATATAAAATATATGATGCATGATAGTACATAATACTAATATTAATCACAATAACTGTGGTAAAAGGAAGGAGGTAAGAAAGAAGTAATAAGATATATAGATATATCTATATATATATATATATATATATACACATATACATATATATGTATATGTGTATGT
>NW_017308133.1:9735-12498 GCF_000935625.1 Nanorana parkeri | reverse complement strand
ATATATGCTCTACCAGCTTATTTTACATCATCATGTCTTAAACTCTTCCTTTAACCACTGCTGTAAATCTTGACATAGGCCACTGCAAGAGATTCCTGTGAAGCTCTTTGCAGTCTTGTGGGAAAAGTAGTGAGTCAATTACATGTGCAGGCTGATTTCATGAAGTCATTTCCACACCCAGAGTATTATTGCCATTGTTGTAAGGAAAATAATCTTGAATTGTATGGTGGTTTTACATAAAATCAGGCTGCCAAATGAAATGGAAAGCTTTTTACTGTATCCACAACATAAAGCTCAACTTTAGGAAGATATGCGAGCCACACATATATGGAGCTTTGTATTTATTAATACATCACTACATTTATTTTTTTCTAAAGCAAGTAGCTTATGTAACTGAATTTGACTTAGTTTTAGCCTTTTGCATTCCCTGTACAACAGTGAGGATGGAATAGCAGCACAAGCAGCAAGTCAGCTGTGCTGCAGTGCTCATGTTCTAACAAAGAATGTGCAGGTTGAAGAAGAGAGCAGAGTGACAGTGAGATGATCTCATCAGTGTGCTACTTTATCATTCACTGTCCAGTCACAGACTGGGAGAGGGACAAGACCTGCAAATGTTTCCTAATTGCTGCAAAGAAAATTCAGGTCTCCTGCCCTGCCCAAGAGGGGAGTAAATCTCAGGAACAGATGGACAAAATGACAAATGCTTTGGCAGGTAAAACAGCTTCTTTACATGAATTTCATCTACTTGCCTGGAGTTAAAATGTATCTGTTTGCCTTGAGTTAAAACTTGTGATCTTTAGGCTGGTGTTCCCAATTATTAAAAATCCATGCTCACAAATGTGCTGCTACTAGCTTGCACTATGTAATAAGCTATCATACATACAATTTCCTGATGAAGCAGAGTATATATTCATGAAACGCATTGAATGATATCTCCACTGATCACCAATTTAAACTACGTTTGTACGTAATTCGGATTTCTTTTGTGAAATATAAAACATAAGAATAATGGCAGAATGGTGATAGATGGGGATCAAACAGGGGTAGAGACTATATGGGTAATATATTTTAAAATATTTAGGGGGCTATTCACAAAGCCATAGCTTCGGCTGATTCTTTCGCCTCACTCTGGCCGCCGGAGCCCTTCAGTTTAGTCGAACCAAAGGGCTGCTGTATGCGCTATTCACACTGCCCGTGCAGCAGCCGAAGGCGGCCGTGCGGCTCAGCCGAGCCAAAGGCAACCCAGCCGAAGCGGGGCGAACACCCTGCCGAAGGCCGGCCTTTTGTCCCGCAAATGACATCTCAGCATCCCCAAATGACCTGGGGACGCTGAACTGTCATTAAACAATAACAACTTGGCGGAGCAAGCCGTGATGTCATGGCTGGCTCCGTCCAGTTATTATTCATTGGCCGGGACCTGCTAGAAGACTCTAGCAAGTCCTGGCCAATAGGAACCAGTTGGGCGGAGCTAGCTGTCACTGCTAGCTCCGCCCAATTGTTTTCTTTTTTATTATTATTCTATTTGTTTTACTTTTTTTTTTTGCAAAATTGTTTTATTGTATTTCACAGTTTTAAACATGACAATGCATGCCACTTGTTCCCAACAAGATGGGAACCAGGCGTAGTCATGCACCTAAAAACAACACACAAAATAATCATGAACTTAAACAAAAATATATAAAATAAAATAAAATCCCTGCGCGATTATCCCTGAGGGAGAACCCGCTAAAGTACAGGCGGGGTGGGGACATTCCCCAACATAGCTCACCAACTGTGCTCGTCACCATATAGGCATAACATTCCAGGATTAGAGCGCTAGAACATTGTATCAAGGAGGTACTCCTAGTAGTATGAACTCAGGTCTCCTATGGTTCATCAATGCAGCGTGAATTCGCCCATAAGCAGGAGTCTCCCTAGGGGTCACTCCACCCCCCTCCCCCTCTCAGACATCTGAGTCCATTGCTGAGTCACTGCACTCCAACCAGCGATCCCAGACTTTGTTGAACTTGGCAGGACATCCTCTATGGGTATATGTGTATTTATTTTACTTTTATTTTTAATCTTTATTTTTTTTTTTTTACTATTTATTTAATATATAATTATTCTGAATACATTTTGTATTTTACTCTTACACCAAATGCTCTAAATGGGTACCTTAAAAACCATCTACATACACTGGGTTAATAATTTGACTTTATGGGATGTCGTATGTTTCAAGCCAAACAAACAAATTGTTTTTGAGAAAATAAATCAAAATAATCATATATACAATTTTTATAATTACAGATTTATACACCTAAATTATTGAAGCAATTTGATGGACTTAACTAGCAAATTAAATTGGAACTCCAGCTAACACTTTTTAAGCAGTTACAGCAATAGTTTAAATTTTTTTAACCTTTTGGGATAAAGGTTTTACAGAAATGAATAAAGCTGGTTGTCCCAACCCGCAATCTGCCACTTTTGCTGGACAGCTTGACTAGGTAAAGGAAGTTGAGAAATAACAGATTGACTGGCTGGATCACCAGGTGAAAAGAAAGGTGAAACAAAACAAAACCAAGCAATATATAAAATTTTTGAATTTAGGTTTAGATACGCTTTAACGCCTTAAATCTACAGAAAATATAAAATCACATTTACATTTTCCCTAGCCACAGTTTTATCTATTTACGTAGAAACCAAGGAGACACAAGACATAAAACAGATCCCAGATTTTTTCCTGGCAGTACACACACATATCACTGATAATATTGACTTCTCCTG
>NW_017308133.1:0-9685 GCF_000935625.1 Nanorana parkeri | reverse complement strand
TTACTCATTTTATCATTTTATCTCATTCTCAGATTGTTACAAGAAATGTGAGTCAGGTCTGATATACTGTATGTGTAGCTCTTTATGTGAATTCAGAATCTTTGGCTTTCCCACATTGCTTGATGTTAGGCATTACAATTGCCATTATTCTCAAAGCGGAACTATAACATGACAGCTGAAAATAATGCAGAGCAAGAACTAAGAATAGTTAAAATAGAACAACAAGCAAAAAGCAAAATGTACTTAAATGAAAATCGTGTATGTATTATACAACATATACATTTGCTACTGTTAATAGTCCCGTCCTGCTAGTGCTGCAGTTGTCCCCTTAATTCCTGATGAGGGCCGAAAATGCTATGCTACTGCTGCCAAATTTTCAGCATTGTCGGCCACATGATCTGTGTCAACCCATTCATCTTTGCAGTGATGTCACCATGCCCACACTGGAGGCCTTGTCGATATTATACCTAATGTCACTCATTGAGTCATCGGGAGCTTATTCATTTTTGTGGGGATGTCAATGTGTCAACGCTAGAGGCCTTGTTGGCATTTTACCTGATGTGGCTCATTGAGTCAGCGGGAGCCCATTCATGTTTGCGGTAATGTCATAATGTCAGTGTGTCCACACTAGAGGCCTTGTTGCCATTTTACCTGATGTGGCTTTTTGAGTAAGTGGGAGCCCATTCATCTTTGCGATTACATCATCACGTCACTGCTTCCTCTCTTAGAGGCATTGTGGGGGATGATAGCCAGAAGGGCAGTGAGGCATTCATCTCAACTAAATGCAGGAGCCTCAGAAAGGTATCAACGGTCACTTGACCAACAACATTATTTAAAAAAGCTAGGTAGAAGCACTATTTACTAAAAAAAACAAGGACTAATCATAAAAGATTATAGTAGATGTATGATAGTGGTAGGCTTGTGTTATACTTTAACCCTAAGGCAACCTACATGTCAGGATTGGTACATGAACCCAGGGTCTCTGCTGTGTATGATAGCAGCTCATCCTACTGAGCCACCGGAAAAATCTGAACATGTCTTTGCCTGATCTCTCACTCAGTCTTCAGGAATGGCCAGTTTTCTGCTGAACTCTGAACTTCCCGTTGCTATTGCAGTACATCCTTATTACCTCTACCCATGTACCAACCCATGTACACGTGTGCCAAGGCATATACAAGAAGTGTCTAGTTTACAAATGATTAGACTCTTACAGCAAAGTGATTCTGAAAAGCGTGACCTATTGGTTATGAAAAATAGGCCTAAACACGAAGTGACGATATACAGAAGTTTAACTTGAAAGGCACAGGCTTTATCTGAAATTTGTGGTCACAATACCCTGCCACAGACTACAACAATGATCCAAATGTTAATTCAGAGTTCTGCCAAAATGAAATGTTTTCAGTAAGAGAAGATGTACAAGGGATGTATACTGCTGCTTGGCAAATAGTTGTAAATAAGGTTTTCAAATGTAATAATCAGCCTAAGTGCTTACTCACAATTACTGCATTCTCCTGCATTTTTCATTGCAGTTCTTGGGAAATGGGGGAGTTACGTTGTTTCATGTTGTGGTCCCAAATATAAGCACGATGTTAATAATTCTGACCTTTTATAAATACAGCTACAAACAAAGATAGTAAAACTGCAAATGTACTTCTCACCCTCGCTTGCAAAATGTTAACCCAAATATCACACCTTTCATTAGGTATTTGCTGCTCAGCTGATCTAAGTGCAACACTACTACCTCTATAGTCATGAGGATGACCCCAAGCAGCCTAGTAGGTATATACTCTGAAGACCTCAGTCCACTTACTTTAGTTAAGCTCCCAGGCATATTCTATTCTCAGTGCTTGAACAAGTGGTAGGCTAAGCACAAATGAGCACCAATCACTTGAGTAGGGCTTTGTAGAATTTTTTTTTCTGAGCATGCAAGGGAGAGAGGGTAAAGGGACAGTATAGCGAAAAACACAGCAGTAACCTCTCCATACAGCAGCCTCTCTAGCCTTTCATGTTTCATTATTTCTTGCTTGCAGGGCCATACGCACAGTGTGGCTGAAGGGGAACCATAATCCTCAAAATCAATGTTCCTAAGTCTGCTTACTTTTTTATTTGTAGCTAAACAGGGAGGATCTGGTGTCTGGTCCTTTCTGTGGCCAGTTCAGCTCAACCTACTCTATGTGGAAAGCCACAGGTACTTTCCAATTGTTGCTCCACTTGTTCTCTCTGAGTTGCTCCTTTAGCACGGCTGCTTCTGGACAGAATCCCAGCAGAGAAATATCTTCCAGCAGATTCCTACTCCTAACAGGGTCAGATTAGCATAAAACAGGACAAGTTCTCATTGGTTGGAACCCATGGGAGGAAAGTACCTTTTTATCACAACTCCATCTGGGGCAGAGTCCAGCGGAGGAAGTACACTCTAGAAGGTCCTTACAATTAATATTACCTTCCCACAGCGCCCACTACTAAGCACGCTACCTATTGATTTGCTTTGCAGGGTAAAAATTCATAACTTGAGGCTGGCTAAAGCCTATCTATTTCAAGCAGTCAAAAAGTAAAGTAGAGACAGTACTTTTCAACTGCTACTGTCTAGCCAGAAGTCCATAGGGCTCCATATAACCTAGCAAAGGGAAGGAGATGTGCTCCTCTTATGGACTGTATAGCAGTGTGTTCCTCATAGGACTCATTCAGCTGTGTGTGCATTGTGAATGGGCCTGAATAAGCAGAAGACCAAACTCCACAGGCTGCTTGGGCTTCCATAGGGTTCCATATAACCTAGCAAAGGGAAGGAGATGTGCTCCTCATATGGACTGTATAGCAGTGTGTTCCTCATAGGACTCATTCAGCTGTGTGTGCATTGTGAATGGGCCTGAATAAGCAGAAGACCAAACTCCACAGGCTGCTTGGGCTTCCATAGGGTTCCATATAACCTAGCAAAGGGAAGGAGATGTGCTCCTCATATGGACTGTATAGCAGTGTGTTCCTCATAGGACTCATTCAGCTGTGTGTGCATTGTGAATAGGCCTGAATAAGCAGAAGACCAAACTCCACAGGGTGCTCGGGTTGTAACTATATAGTAGTGAAGAAATCCTAAAATGGCAACCTCCAGCATGCCAGCTATATGTGAAATATTTATATGGAAAAGTCCATATTCACCTTTCTAAACAGTATACTGTTAGGAATTAAAGTATTTTTAGCCTGCACATGCCCTCCATCTTTAAAGTATCAGATGGATACTTCTCAATCAATGCATTCCAGGCTTGTTTCATAACTAATAGCACATGTGTGGCTGATTCACATCGTGTTTGTAAACTCTGCTAACTGTTTATACAGAGGGCCGGACTCCTAATGACTCACTGTAGAATTTCAGCAATTGATACATTCTCCAACATCCTGTCTGATGGTAATGGAGCAGCTGGGTTCTGGTTAAATCGTAGTGTACTGTATATAAAACATTCCCTTATACACAAAGGCTTTCAATGTGAAAGTGAACAGGATATCTGGTTACATCTGTTACACACAAAATGAGGAATTAGTCAGCTTGTTAAGGAAACCTAGTTCAATGATTAAATGCAAACCCTCATGGAGATACAATGTAAGATAAGCTGCATCAATGTATAAAATGTAATATATTGTCATAATTTATTTATTTAAACTCAAGTAGCATTTTCTTTGCTTTCAGGCTGACCACACAAGTTGTGGCTGGAATATAAAATCTGGAGGAAGGATAATATTTTATTTCCAGTGGTTTGGACTGATCAACCAAATGTTGCCTTTGACTGATCACTATTTCCCACAGTCACTTGACTTGTTGCATGATTGGGTGTAGCTGCATCACATATGATTGACTGCACACAGCTATTGTACTGGTAAATGGTTGCAAGTTATGTCCACAACACACCGGCGACAGTTTTCAGCAACTGATCCTAGAAAAGGATGTTAGTTGGTTTTTAGTTGCAGATCTCAGCTAAAAGGCTCTGCAAAATCTCCCACTAGTTTTAGTCCAAAGTGTCTGTGCTGCCCAGCCAATTGGCATCTGCAATGTATAGCCAAACATTTGTGAACACCTGACCATCACACCTATCACTAAGGGGTCTATTCACTAAGCTACCGTAGGCAGCCGAGGGAATGACCGACCTAAAGCGAAGTGAGCCGAACGCTGTTTGGCTATTCACTTCAGGCTGGTACGGCTGATTTCAGCCGTACATCGGGTGGCTTCGCATGCTCAGCATGTTCGGCCGACCCAAAGTGCAGAAGGAGTTCGACTTAGCCGATCCAACATCTGGATCGGCTAAGCCGAACCTCCGACAGGCTACTCAATGCTGTTCGGTCTCTTCTTATAGATGCCGAACAGCAGTGAGGGAATAGCGGAATGCCGCTGAGCGCCATAAGGCTCGGCTGTTCTGCTCGGTGTCTCTGTGGGACCGAGCAGAACAGAAAAATAGTTGAAAAAGTAGAAAAATAAAAATAGAAAACGATTGGGCGGAGCTAGCAATGACAGCTAGCTCCGCCCAACAGTTTTCTATTGGCTGGCGGTTCTGCTGCCGTCAAAAAAAGAATTCTATTTGCGATAGCCAATAGCAAACTAGCTATTGCACCCGCCCTCTGCTTTTCCTTGGCGGCTGGGAGCGGGAGACTCCCGGAGCGCCCGGGAGAGTTAGGCTGTTTGGAGATTAGCTGGTAACCAGGGATGCTGATCTCTCTGCAAGTGGTCGGAGCCAGCCTTAAGATCACGGCTGGCTCCGCCCAGCTGTCAGAAGCTCAGTAGCTGATTGACTGCACACAGCTATTGTACTGGTAAATGGTTGCAAATGATGTCCACAACACACCGGCGACAGTTTTCACCAACTGATCCTAGAAATGGATTTTAGTTGGTTTAGTTGGTTTAGTCGGCTTTTGGTTAGTTGGTTTAGTCACAGGTTTCATTGTCACAGGTCGGCTAGAACTATGAGGCTTGACTATGATTTTCACTCACCTCATAGTTCTCCTTTGAGTCAAAGCATTTGGTCCTCATGTTCAATCTTCTACTCCCCTAGCTTACCTTTCCTAACACTTAAACTGCCACAAAAAAGTTTCTATATTCACCTAAAACCTGTTTTTTAATTGGTTAGTTAGGCAGAGTCAGCCAGTCATTGATGCCATAAATACAAAGGAAAGATGAAGATAAACAGAGAAAATAGATGTACTATTTATACTCACTGATTTGGAGCTGTCAGAACATGTAGTGAAGCAATCAGTGGAAATGTCAGGGTAAAACAGGATAAGTGATAGTGAGGGCTCAATTGAGGAGCTGCATGATTGCGGTGAAAAATGCGTGCACTTGGAGGGGTTAATACATGGAGAATTGCAGTAAGGATGAGTGAGACCTTACCTGATTAAGCAAATCTTCATAAAAAAGGGGGTGATCCTTCCAATGGAAGGGTTGGTGGGCTGAATTAGCAGACATCCTGGCACATGTGGCTGCAGGGTAAATTAACAGGGTATGTGTTTATGTTATGGCAGCATAGTGGATATTGGGTCATTTGAGGGTCAATGACTGATTAAGAAGTTAAGAAAGAGGACAATATGACAGTGCAGAGACACCATGTATTGTCCAGTGTCCAGTCCAGTGTCCAGTATTGCTGGTTGTTACCTGGGCCGGGTCCAGTGGGAATGGGTAAGTTTAGCCAAACCCCTCAGTTATGATCTATGAAGGATTTCAGACATCCATGTCATTGGACCAAGTCAAGCCAACTTGCTGATTACTCAAAATATTTCATTGCTCAACCATGTGGTTTCTTTACCTTAATAATACCAGATACATTCCATGTCATTTAAACCCTCATGAGTCACCTTGACCCAGTTATCATAATGTCATGCAAACAAGACAGGTGTTATTCAGAGGTACATAAATGGAGGAGTGTTTTGTTTTGAAACATGGTTCTCTTTGAGTAGACGTTAAATTATATTACATACCCAGAGGTGTGAACGCCCGTACATTTGGAGGAATTGAGTCATGTATTGTTTAAAAGGATAGTCAGCAAGTTCTGCATTTTATCCTTGATTCTTGACCAGTAATTATGTGATGTGATCTGATCACAGCCATTGCACCAAATCCATATTACTGAAAATCAAATGAGTCTACAGGGACTCAATGGGTTAAAACAAAAAGACATTGACGATATCTATATAATCTATATTTAAAGATATTGTGGGTTGTTGCCTATTATGTGAGCTTCTTTTGCAGCAGAATCCTGCACTATTGGCCCCATAGACTTTATTAGAAGCACCTGAAAAATGTGTTTATCTGCCCCCCGCCGACTGAAGCCCTGTCCCCGCCGGCCAAAGCCCACGACATGAAGCTGACAGCTTTTTCCTCCATAAGGGTTAACGGGAGGACACCAACTAGCATCCTCCCGTTACCCTAAGCTCGCGGTATACTGAGACGCCGCACCTGGAGCGGATCCCGACTTAGATGACGGGATCCGCCCAGCTGCGTGAGTGACAGCTGGCTCTGCCTATCTAGAGGCAGAGCCAGCTGTACCCGCCCCCCTCCCCCGTCCGTTCCGCCAGTCAGCGCTGGCAGATCGGAGTGGGGAGAGGGGAATCCAGCCCCTCCCCCTGTCACGGCAGAGAGCCGTGACAGGATCGAGAGGTGAGGGAACCCGGTATGTGTTCCCTCACCTCCCGATCTACTGAGCCGACCTGTGACAGTCTCATTGTCACAGGTCGGCTTAGAACTATGAGGTGAGTGGAAATCACTCATGTCATAGTTCTCCTTTAAGAACATTGAGGAAATGACACCTCTACCAGTTACTCCCTGTGCTGTATAAGCTGCAATTATTGGTAATCACCTTCTTATTTATTTCTTGGAAAAAAACAAAGTAAAACCACAATAGTTTCCCTTTGACTTCAGGCACATAAAAAGGATTTGCTCATATAAATTGGCTGTCTGAACACAGCAATTGGCCCTTAATTCCATTTTGTGGCTGATCCCCGCATTATGGTTCACCTCGGATAATACAGCTCTGTACGAGGTTAGGAAGCTCTGCTGTTGTATTTTTGTCGCAGCCTCTGGCTTGTTCCTTTCCACAGCAATTTATGTCTAATCAAGTTGTCTTGTGCTAAACCCATGTCTGCGCTTTCATGGTAATTGCTAACACCAATTGTACCAAACTATTAGAATGGACGCAGGCGGTGGCTGCATGTAGAATACAGCGGACGGCGGTCTCTCTTGTAATGCAACTGATTATCCTAGCTGCATCTTCTGTATCCTGGTAAAGTGGTCATTTATTAAAATCAGTAAGCATCTGATTTAGTAGGGCGGTACGTCTGTGTCCTTGTTTAATGAGTGACCTCGCAATGAAACGGATGACATGATGTGTATGCAGATTGAGAGTAAACCAAAAAACACTTTTAGTACATTGAAACATCATGGCTGTGTATGACTCAGGTTATTCATTACTGAATCTTGAGTCATTACCTGACAGTCTGAAAGTCTGAGCAAGTTCAAGTTCACTATTGTCTTTTTTTTTCTCCTCTTTACAAAAACTGAAGAACTGAAGGACATTCTTGAAGGTGTTTATTAGCGGTGAGTGACAGACGTCTTAGATGAGGCCAGTGATCTTTTTATATTGGTTCTGGTGTTTCCTATGCATGTGTGGCATACATAAAGAGTACAGTGTTTGAATTCCCACTGTGAACTAATATCAGATTTTGCTGAAAGTCATTTTTGGTCTGATTTCTAAGGGGTCTTTTCGGGGCCGGCCTTAGGGGAGTGCGAGCTGTGTGGCCGCACAGGGCGCCATGGCAAGAAAGGCGCCCGGAGGCTGACACAGCTCGTCCTCGGGGCGGCTTCTCTCCTCCTCACCGCTGGCCATCCGACATGATGAGATCAGTTTCAGGATGACAGCGGCTCTGTGCGTGGCAGAGCGGGGGGTCGGTAAATATCGGTAAATACTGATACATTTTTGTTTATTGTCATGTGACAGTTTTTCTAAAATAATACAGACTAATTACATAGTATTTGAGGTTGAATAAAGACATTAGTCCATCAAGTCCAACCTATTAGGATCTCATTCTAGGAGTACCCGTACCCCTGTATATTACGGTCCCTTAAGAAATCGTCCAAAAGTTTCTTGAACAATTCCACATTATTTGCTGAAATCACCGCCTGTGGCAGTGAGTTCCAGACCCTAACTGATCTTACTGTGAAGAACCCCTTTCGCCCCTTGTGCTGGAATTTTTTTTCCACCAATCAGTGGTGGAGCGCCAGAGACAGGTCCCAGCGGCAACTGCTGCAACCCTGGTAGTTCTCATGAATAGCCAAGTATCTGCACTGGTACTCGATAAGTATCTGTGCATCCCTAATTTATTCCATTAAGTGTTCTTTGTATTTGTGCTCTCTTTTTTTTTCCTTTGTGATGTGTTTGTGTGTGTATGGTTACTCTAAAATGTTCATTCTGCTTTTTATACGCTGTTATCTGTGAAATGTAAAATAATAAGACTGATGGAGGACCATTTTTTGGCATAGGAGCAGGTCCATGATAGAAGAAAGGAGCTCCCATAACCCTCCAAAGCTATTTTGTGCTTCCCTTGAAAACTTCCATTTCCAGTGCACCCTTGAAAATTACCAAAAAAACTCCTCCTCCCCCATCGTGTCCTGTACTTTTTGACAAAAAGGCAAATTTCCCTGAAATGTTCTGATTTTCACAGAAATTTC
The DNA here is from genome assembly GCF_000935625.1 of Nanorana parkeri. NCBI lineage: Eukaryota > Metazoa > Chordata > Amphibia > Anura > Dicroglossidae > Nanorana > Nanorana parkeri. The sequence continues at coordinate 990 of NW_017308133.1, read as the reverse complement.
AGGGAAACTGAAACTGTTAATTCCTAATCACCAAGCACCAGCAGTTTCCCATGGGAGGAAGGGGAGTGAGTCGCATACTACTTCATACCCAGAAGTACTAGGAATTTCTCTTTACTAATGTCCAAATGCAGCAGCAGGCAGTAAGGGGAAGGTGAGAATGTGCTACTGGTGGGGCCACCAGTAAAATGATCTGTTGTTTTGTTCTACATGGTTTGCATCAAGCTGATCTCTTTTACCGGTACATGTAGACATGTGCGATTCATTTCAGAAAGATTCGTTTTTCGGACGAATTTTCAGAAATTCGTACATTCAGATGCATCCGAATTTCCAAATGAAAGAAATAACAAATGCAAATGAATACGAATATGTACAAAGTTTCGTTAGGAACAAATTTTCATTGCAGCAAGCAGACATTAGACAAAAGAAAACAAATGAAGGGGGCACCCAGATGCCGTCGCTCCCCATCTTGAATGAGTAAAGGGTACTTGTACCCCTACTCATTCACTGAAGGGTTAAAAGTCAATGTAAATAAACACACCAAACATTAAAAAAAAAACAAAGAGAAAGAGAAAAAAAAATAGATCCATCTATGTAATCCAGCGTCAATCACAATGCACGACGTTCGCCGACTCGCCGAAATAAAAAAGTCCCACCACATGCTGACCCGTCCGAACCCGACGAAGACTCGCCGCAAAATGACTTCTCTATCCCGCATGTAAACAAATGGTGGAGCGAGCTGTGACGTCACGGGGCCCCTTGCACCCATTGACATTCTGAGCTGTCATAGAACACAATGTCATTCGGGAGCTCCCTAATGCCATTTGGGTCTGTGAGCCTAGGTGCCATATGAATAGTTCACGAATAGCATTTTATTTTTTCTTCATTTTTTTTCTTTTGTCTAATGCCACTTTGCTGCAATGAACATTCGTTCATAGCGAATATTCGTACATACTTGTGCCGCCCCAACAGGGGCATAGAATATGAGATGCA